>NC_052508.1:27673264-27743513 GCF_014356525.2 Nilaparvata lugens
TAATTCATTATTCAAGAAAAATTACTGCTTCACAAGACATTATATACATGACCATAAAATTTATTATCCTAAATTGACAATGGGCCCATATACACTTAATAGTCTTTCATGAATTTCAATGACAGGAAAATATAAATTGATCGATCTCATTACCTCAGTACTGAGTTACGTCGCAAGATTGGTGATGATGATTAGTGAAGTGAAGATTATTTGTGATGAGGTTTGACAATTTCTTAAAAAGATAAAACCTGACTTGGCAATTGTCTACTATCCTCCATATTCACTTAATCTATTCCTCATATGATGCACCTTGCATCCCATGTCTCTCTGAGCGATCTTTTCAAATGTGTCCGGCCACGTTTTGGTCCGAGCATGCGCAGAATGTATACTAGACCACGTGGAAACAGTTCACTTAGATTGGCGGTCCAACAACAATGCTTCTCTGTTGTATCTACTGCTTTTGTTGTGTTTGTAGTGGTTTCTATTTAAAAGTGGCTCTTCTTTTTTGAGTTTGATATGAAGCAGCTTATTGAAGAGGTCCGTACTCGTCCAGTGATTTGGGACTCCACATCAGAGTTGTACAGAGACAACACATTAAAGGATAAAGCATGGGATGAAATCGCTGAAGTTTTATTAAAAGACAGTAAGTATACAAAAACTCATGAAATGCAATTACATTTTATTGACAATAACATCCTATGGGCATTGTCACGTGCAAATACAAGGAATAGTTAATAGACCCATATATAAAAGAGGCCCTGACAATAGTTATTGCCTAATAATTGTGAATTTTCAATTCAATTCAATTTCAATTCAATTCAAAACAATTTTAAACCTTATAATTGTGAAACAAATAAAAATAATTGATTCTAAATGTGGTCGTCTTGCCATGAGACTCTGCCCTCATCAGAGTTGAAATGGGCCACAAACTTTACACGAATGTCATTTGCTTCTATTGAGGCTTGTGATCCAAAACGAGGTATAGGCTTCCAGCATTTCTTGTAGGATTGTGCAATGTCTTCTGCGGAAGTTACGGGCACTATACCACCTCTGCATTGGATGTAATTGTGCAGAACTGTTGTTGCTTTAATTACTTTGTCAACTGTGTCGATTTTACATGTCATTGGTCGAAAGTACACCCGCCATCTTTGTGCTAGTATACCGAAGGCATTTTCGACAACTCTTCTACAGCGGCATAACCTGTAATTATACACCTTTTTTTCAGGTGTATTTTTTTGGTGTCTTGAAAAAGGGCGCAGTAAAAACCGTTTAAGAGGAAATCCTTCATTTCCTACAATCACATATGGAAGATTACTACCTCCTTCAACAATAGGCTCATCAGGGGGCAAAGCAATACTGTAGGTGCTGATCCTTTGTCCGAGGGCGCTTTCCGTAAAAATACTGCCATCACACTCTTTACCGTATGCACCAGAATCTATCGCTATGAATTTATAATCAGCATCAACCAGTCCAAGAAGCACAGTTGAGTAGTAATTTTTATAATTGTAAAATTTTGAACCAGAGTTAGGGGGACACTGAACAGCAACATGTTTCCCGTCAATCGCGCCTATGCAGTGAGGGAAATTCCACATATCTTTGAATCCTTGCTCAATCTGCCGCCACATAGCTTCATCTGGTGTTGGCATGAACTGTGGCTGTAAACGTTTCCATAGTGCGTCACAAACGTCTTCGACGATATTAGCAACTGTACTTATTCCAACCCTGTAGCTGAAGCTGATTGTTGTGTATGTATCACCAGTTGCCAGAAATCTGAAATGAAAACTTTTTTATTTTTCAGAAAACACATTACGACAGCAGTGGAAAAGGCTTAGGGACTGCCACCGCCAAGCTATGGTTCGTAGGAAAACTACTACTGGGCAGGCCGCAGCGAAAATAAGGAAATGGAAATATGAGGAACAAATGCAGTTTGTCCTCAAAACGAACATGCATAGGCCGTAAGTGTAATTTTAAATTTAATTTACTTTTGAGCCAATTTTATTGGTTTGTTATATTAGTGGTATACATTCCAAGCAACTGTTTTAAAAATCGTAAGGGAGATCAAATAACTAGTTAGAAATATTCAAATATGTTATCAGTAGTTTCTAAACGGTAATCTATACAATTAATATTTTCACGTCTACTTTCAGGAGTGATTCCAACATTCCCGTTCCTGAGGACAACGAGGGAGAGGAATCAAATGATGGGGCTCAGCAGGAAAATGTACCAGATGTACAAGACGATGTTGACGATGGTGAAAGTACTGGCGATGACGTCGTAAAAGCTGACCAAACTACAGTAAAAGAACGCCGGAACCGTTCTCCAAGAGGAGTGGACAAACTTATGAATTTTATGAATAAGAAGGAGGAAAATAAAAATGCTCGTAGGTCTACTAAAAGTATTCCCGACGAGATAGACCTATTTTTTGCGAGTGCAGCACAATCTGTCCGAAAACTACCTCGCCGGTTCCAGAACAAGATAAAAAAAGATTTATTGAACAGTATTTGCAGTGCTGAAGAGGAATATGAAATGAATTCTAATTATGCTATTGAGCCTACGTCATACACTTCATCTGCAACTACCCCATCACCAGCTACCAGTATGTTTTCTCACACTTCTGTTCCGCCTTTGTCACATGAGATACCTCCATCTACTTCTGGAGCTTCACACCTCGGCAAGCACACTGATTCATCCCATCCTGAAACTGGATATTTATTTAATCCCTTTGACCAAACCGTGTGGCAAAATATTTGAAATTAAAATGAAAATTTATTTTTCTGTTCTTTTACTTTTCATTTCTAATTAAGTTGGATAATTTCTTACCTCAAATTGCTAGTCGCTCTCTGCTACTAATTGCCTCCCTGTAGGTGGTATTGGTCTTCCTTATGTCACCATCAACCATCGACAACACTTCATTAAACTGTTCACAACTTAACCTGAAATATGTACAAAATTATCATTGTCAGCCTCAAGGTCGCGCATTAAATGATGGAATTCGCCATAGGTCTTCCTTTTTTTATTGATTGGATGTAGCCACTGGTCCTGTGCTGTCACCGAATACAATAAAACCAGCTCATTATCACTACTACTGCTGCTGCTGCTGGAGTCATCAAACCAAGGTAAGCCACAAGAAAATCCAGATTCACACCACGGGACCGTCGGAGTTGACATCTTCCTGCATACTGACGGGAAACGTGGCTGGTATAGCATCGCAACAGTCGTGGCAGTGTGAATTGGCATGTGGCTAGCGTAGCCGGCGTGGCGTGCGTCCAGCCACGCACGCCACGTGCTGTGTGGAATGGCCTTTAGGCTTAAACATGGACCACTGTGAAATAGAACAGCCAAGAATAATTCATACATCTTAAATATTCATTATTGCCCCAAGAAGAACAATCTGATATTATAATTGTGTAATAAAAAATCTCAATTACAATTAAACCTTTTAACCTATTAAACTGTTACAAAGTCCAAGTATACTATCTTCAGAAACGTTTTTTTTAGAAAGGAGTTAACCAAAAAAATATGATTAATAAATTCTAAAATAAATAGTTTACGAGATGAATTTACCTTCATTCAAGATAACTGCAAAACATTATGGGAAATGACTCCATTATATTTTTGCATAGCCTAAAATAAAATTATAATGTTAAAGAGAATATTGATAATCACTTAGAATAGTATATATGACAAAATATTTGCTGAATCAAGTTCAATTATAATACTTAATCATTCACTTTTATGTTCAGTCAGCTTTCAGAAGCCAAAGCGAGTAGACGTGTTTTGTGAAATTCAAAATTCAATTTGTAATTATTCTAAAAGTATACCATCAAACTGTTGTGTCAGTGAAAACGGCATTGCCGAATTGTGAGTGAGTGTGTGTGTGCGTGCGCGCGCGCGCGTTGGCAGCAACTATGACTGTAGCCGAGTTCGGATATTGCTGTTCGGTGAGTGCTGAATCGGTAATTCTATTGTGAGAACTGAACTATCGTAACTATGAACGGTGACGATAATACGACTATTATTACTATAACTGAAGAGAATAAACCTGTCTCCTACAAGGATCGAACTGATAAAATTCAATCAGAATGCGAAAAATTTTTATTTAAAGCTTGGAACGAAGCTAATACAAAATTCCAGCAATCAGAAAAAATAAGTTCTGAACTTAAAATTCAACTTGAACAGCTTCAAACTAGATTATCAGCGTTAGAGGCTAAATCTAAGAATGAAGAAAAAAATACGGACAATTATCATACCGATGAAGAAGAATTATCTACTGAAACAGAATGGATTCGTCAAAAGCAAAGAAAGAGGAAGAGACAACAATCTGACTCACCTCCAACACAATCATCCAATGAGCAGAAAGTGAGTTCACGTAGAGAAACTGAACTAAAAGAGAATGCTGAACCAAAAAAAACTCCTAGTATCAAACAAGTTAAGAGACCTCCTCCAATAATACTCTACAACATCCAAGACTATCAAGTAGTGTATAAGATTTTGAATGAAAAAATAAAAGACTCTTATAAGATCACACTATTGAATAATGGTAGCTTAAAACTCAACGTTGAATCTGAGGATAATTATAGACTAGCTACATCATTGCTGAATGACAAAAAAAGAATTGGTCTTCGTTTGAAAACAAGCAAACGAGACCCATTAGAGTAATGTGAAGAAGTTGCACAGCACTTGCAATCCACAGGAAATAAAAGAGGAACTTCAGGAAAAAGGATTTAAAATTTTGGACGTGGTAAACATTCTTAAATGGAAAACAAAAGAACCACTCCCAATATTCATGTTAACTTTTGAAAACACAGAGAGCATAAATAGAATTTATGAAATATGTGTAATTATGGGTATGAAGGTTGAAGTAGTCCCCTGAAAAAATCGAAATTTCTACCGCAATGTAAAAATTGTCAAACCTGGGGACACACTAAAAAATACTGCCAGAAGGAGCCTAGGTGCGTGAAATGCGCTGGTCCCCACATCACTATCAACTGTACTAAGAGTAAAGAAGTTAAGCCTAAATGCTACAATTGTGGGATGGAGCACCCTGCTAATTATAGAGGATGTGTTGTAGCACAAGAGTTGCAGGCACTTCGAAATAAGAAAAAAGCAATAAAATCAATTTCGTCAGTCAACAAAAGAAATGAACCTATTGTGCCACAGAGAGCTGTAATAAATGACAGTAGAGTTAAGGAGAACCAGAGTTATGCTGATAAGCTGAAAAATAAAGTACCTATCAACAGTAACGAAAAGTCAAGTCTTCAAGATTACAACTTGAGTAAAGATTTGGAACTGAGCATTACAACTCAACTTAAATTGATTCTTGAGAAACTAGTTGTGCAAGAAGGCCTGAATAAATCAATTTTAAGTAGGTTAGAAAAACTGGAGAATATTTCAGTTCCAGAAGTCATTTACAAGAAGCATGGAAAATAGATTCAAAATTATGACTTGGAATGCTAATGGATTACTACAGCACAAAGATGATCTATTAGCAATTCTAATTGAGCATAAAATAGATGCCTGTCTCATTTCCGAAACTCATTTCACCAAAGAATCCTACTTTAAAATTAGAGGGTACAAAACGTACCATGCCATACATCCCAACAACAGCGCTAGAGGCGGAAGTGCGGTTATTGTAAGAGAAGAGCTAAACCATCACGAGTTCAAGAAGATAGAATTGCAGGAGTTCCAGTCGATTTCAATCAAAGTCAAACTTATCGGTAGACCATCTGGTACGATCACAATTGGAGCCGTCTACTGTCCACCACGATTTAATTTGAAGAAGATAGAATATATTGATTTCCTAAGCAACTTCACAGGGAAATTTATCATCAGAGGAGACTTCAATTCAAAGAATACACAATGGGGGTCCCGACTGACCACAACTAAAGGAAAGGAGCTATTACTGGCTGTTAATGAATACCACTGCAATGTTCACTCAACAAGGAAACCAACTTACTGGCCAACAGACAAAACAAAAATTCCAGACCTGATAGATTTTTTCATCACAAAAAATATTTCACCAAACTGTGTTGAAGTTGAAGAAAAATTTGATCTCAACTCTGACCATTCGCCAATAGTTTTGACAATGCACAGTGCAGCTGTTAAAGAAGAAATGCCACCTAGACTCATCAACAGGTACACAGATTTAGAAACTTAAAAATATGATAGACTCTAAAATAGACTTGAACACATCTCTGCAAACTATAGATGAACTAGAAACTGAAGTCCAGGAGTTTGTAATCAATATCCAACAATGTGCCTGGGAAAATACACCACTACTTCAAAGCAGGATTTTCAAAGGTAATTGCTATCCTGTAGCGGTAAGAGAGCTGATAGAAAAAAGAAGAAGAACAAGAAGATCATGGCAATCAACAAGAAATCCAAGAATTAAAACAGAACTTAATAGAATTACTAATGAACTGAGAAAGATGATACAGGATGTAAAAAAACATGATATCAATAAATACTTAGAAGAGTTAACCAATGAGTCTACTACAAATTTTTCATTATGGAGATCAACCAGGAAACTGAAGAGACCTCTTGAACAAGTTACACCAATAAGGAAGAATCAAGATTGCTGGGCAAGGAGCAATAAAGAGAAAGCCGATTTGTTTGCTGATCATCTGGAAAAGGTTTTCTCACCTCATGAGGAAACAATTTTAGATGAGAATCCTCATCATCTTGGAGCAGGAGTTATCACTCCAACATCGCCAAGGGAGGTAGAATATGAGATTAAAAATTGAGCAGAAAGAAAATGCCAGGTTACGACTTAATAACTGGAGAGATTCTACAGGAGCTCCCAAGAAAAGCAATTGTGAAGCTATGCCATCTCTTCAACGCTTCATTCCAATTGAAATAGGTGCCAAGTTTCTGGAAGGTAGCCGATGTCATCATGATACCAAAACCTGGAAAGCCACCACATGATGTAACCTCGTATAGGCCAATTCACTACTGCCAGTAATATCAAAATTATTTGAGAAACTTCTACTGAAAAGATTGAAGCCTTATCTGGACGATAATGGATTAATACCAACCCATCAATTCGGATTTCGAGATAAACATAGTACAATAGATCAGGTGCACAGAATAACAAATATTATTGAAAATACATTGGAGGAAAGAAAGTTTGCTCTGCAATTTTCCTTGATGTAGCACAGGCTTTTGACAAAGTATGGCATTCGGGATTGTGCTACAAAATGAACCAGTTATTACCAACAGAATACAATCTGATACTGAAATCATATCTTCAAGATCGTTATTTCAGAATGAAACAAGATGATGCTTTTTCATCTCTCAGAGGAATCAGGGCTGGAGTTCCTCAAGGAAGTGTGCTGGGTCCCCTCTTGTACCTCCTATACACATCTGATATACCTCAACCCGAAAACGTAACAGTAGCAACATTTGCTGATGACGCAGCAGTTTTATCAGTTGGTGAAACTGTTGAAGTTTCTACAGAGAAATTGCAGGTGGCAGTCAACAGAATCAATGTTTGGACAAAACACTGGCTTATAAAATTGAATGAAGCAAAATCAGTTCAAGTCAACTTTACAAACAGAAGAGTTCAATATATCCCCTTAACACTCAATGGGAATATTGTACCCTACTCCAACACTGCAAAATATCTAGGCATGACGCTGGATGCCAAGCTTAGATGGAAGGAGCATGTGAAGAAGAAAAGAGAACAACTTGGCATAAAATTCAAGAAAATGTACTGGCTACTTGGGAGGACATCAAAGTTGTCAAATTATAACAAATTGCTTCTCTACAAGCAGATTCTCAAGCCGGTGTGGACCTACGGAATTCAACTCTGGGGCTGCACCCGACCATCCAATATCGACATCATCCAGTGCTTCCAGAACAAAGTACTCAGAAGTTGTGTAGACGCTCCTTGGTATATCAGGAACTCTGATCTCCACCGCGACCTGGGAGTGGCGACAGTCATCAGTGAAATCCAAAGATTTGCAGAAAAACATGAGAAAAGACTTCATCAACATGTGAACGTGGAAGCAATCCAGCTGCTCAACGTGCATGTAGTAAGAAGACTGCAACACAGAAAGCCACACGAATTAGTTTAGTGCTTGAGTGTTCAATTGGAAGTGCAAAGGCAGAATACTGTATCCTTTTATGCTAAAAATAATCTTTATTTAATCCTTGACCAATATAGAAGGCTTAACCAATGGGTTTTACCTTCACAAACAATATTCTTATCAATTTATGTCAAAATAGAATGACTTATTAGTCTTTAACTAGGTGCTATAAAAATCAAGAAAAAAAAACTTCTATGTTGAATTCGCTTGGAAACTATTAATTAGCTCAAACAACAATATTAATGATAATATTATAATATCAATTTGTAAAAAATATAAAAACCAATAGTTTACCTTCAATAGTGGGTTTGACAAAGGTACATAACATATTCCCATTATAGAAATTACAATTTCACACAAAAAATAAACTGACAATACTTGCAAAGGAAAAATAAGTAGGACAGAATTTATATATCGAGGAATAATTTCTCCCCTCCACCAATACAAGCACTGTCACCCAGACTTAGCTGAGTCATATCAGCACATGAATAAGCAAAATGAATAAATGCTCTCTTCGTCTTCTTCATCTTTCTCTCTAAACGTCAAAACTTATTTGTTAAGTTTAAGAAAAGGGAAATGATTCTTGATTAATTATCAAAATTCGTTTCAAATTGAACTTGATAGTTGATAACTTACTTGAAAACTTTGTAAAAATCACAAAACAAATCTGCAAACTAACAACAAAGACAAGCTTTTGATTCAGAAGCTTTATAAAATGAAAGATCCTAAAAAGATATTATATTTTGAACTATCAGTTCTCCAGATGAACACATCCAAAGACAAAATTTTGGTGAGATATGTTTCAATAAAACTTGCATAACTTCAGAAATATTAAAGCTACAACAATTTTTTTCATATGAAATAACACAGAAAAATAAACAGAAGGCAATGGTGCCAAAATTAAAAAATCGACAAATTTGAGTTTTGAAGGTATATTGCTTGCCTTAAACTGTTGGTTTGGTGTTTGGTGAAATCGGGCCTTAGTGGGGTTTCACACCAAAGCTCGGCTGGGCCGTTCCGAGCCGAGCAGAATCTGCTTGCGCGCTAACTATGCAGGATCAAGATGGTAGCATTCAAATGAATGCCTGGCGATGCCGAGCAGTGCCGGGCCGAGCCGAGCGTATTGTGCAGTTGGCTTGACGGCCGACTCGGGCGTTTTCGGCCAAGTGGATTCTGCCTCCTTTCAGTTTAGTTCGATCTTCCCACTTAGTGAGTTGTGCAATATTTTGCATTTTTTACTTAAAAAATGTCTTAAAAAGTGAATCGGCAATCGGCGAACCGTTGACCAATAATACAATAGACACAGCTTGAGTGTAGTTGTGGAGCAAACACGAATTGGGTGTGTGATGTCACATGAGAGAGAGACTTTGAACTACAAACCATTATGTTATGTTGTGTTCCAATTTTTTTCAGGGCTTTCTTAAGCCGATAATAATTTGCTTCTTTGTGACAATCTATGAACAAGTATGAATAGATTTGAAATTTGGCAGCATAAAGGTAAATTACATTTATCTTTCAGGAATCTATATTTCGAAAATCGTGAATTTTTTAAAGTGCATTAATAAAGGCAGTGATCTGGCTATTTATTATGATTGATAATAATAATTTCAAAAAATCTAAGTATATTACAATCAGAATTAATGTTAGGCCTACAAAAAGTACAATCTTCATGGAGATGTATGCCCGGTTTGTTAGATTCCAGTTCGTTTATTCCTTGGTTAACTAATCCACCAACGAAATAGGCCTGTGATAAAATTCTATTGGTGGATAAGTTAACCAAGGCATCAACTAACTGGAGTCTATGGAGTCGAGGTATGACCTTGAGGTTGTGAATGAAAGTCATACATAATTTCGCTCCTGGGTTTTGGAAGATTTTGTGTTATAAATAGTCACGGATAAGTACAAATTTTGTATTAATTTCATTATTAATTGTTTCTTGATCACGTTTTATCATTTTGTTTTAGATTTTAATTCTTAATTCTATTTTATAAGCCAAACATCGTTTAGAGGTTATTTTGAGGTTAGGTTTTCGAGAATTAAAAATAAACATAGATAGTTTACTTGACTAAAATTATAACCAAATTAAAATCCTATCATTTATAAATCAATTATTATTATTGCAAGTAATATAATTTCCTAGATAGGGAGATGAGCTCAAGTAGAACACCGAAGGTTATTAATAGAAATGTACACATAGCGGGAGTACTTACGCGTTCCCAAAACCAAAATTCAAAAACGCCAAAACCAAAAACCCCAGTTCCTCAAACTACTTTAGCAGAAAAAGTTGCTCAACTACAAAGTAGCCACACTAATTTAAAAAACCAATTAGAAGTAACTCTAAAAACGTCTGAGGAAGAAAGGTTAGGGATGGTAGAAGAAATTAAATCTTTGGAACTGATTATAAAATTACAAGATGAAGACCATAAAAAAGAAATACTAAATCTAAAAAATCAATGTAGTCTAATGTCGGAGGAAATAAAGAAACTAAAATCTAAATTGATAATACTAAATGTATGATAGAACCTCCGTCCAAATGCAAAAAAATAGAATCTAACCTAAATGATGGGAAATGCTCTGAAAATGGTCGAAATAAAATGTACAGTGAGGTTTTGAAGACAGCAACCAAAAATATAGCTGAGGGAAATAAGATAGGAAAGGGAGAGTTCTGCTACTGACGTCCAGTCATGGACGTGATTGCAGTGATCTCCTTGATAAAAGATTGAAAAATAAATTTGATGTCCAATGTTTTTTCAAGCCAAGTGCATCAATTAATGCAGTTGTAGAGTCAGCCAGGGAACAAACTAAAGACTTTGATGAAAATGACTATCTAATTGTACTGGGTGGCTCAAATAATATAAATGAACCTAACTTGAATCATCTTCCTCAAGTAACAGAAAAAATCAAGGAAATTGTGCCACTCAGCAAAAAAACAAACTTAATAATAAGTACTATTCCTAATAGGTTTGATAGGCCAGAATTAAATGGAGCAATCAATTCGACAAACAAATCAATCCATAATACAATCAACAGCCTAAAAAATAAGAATTCTAAACAACTGGGGATTTGTTTTCTAAATGAAAGGCTGAAAAGACATAACTTCACTAATCATGGGTTGCATCTAAATCGATCTGGCAAAGTAATCTTTTGTAATAGATTGGCAGAGCTGATTGAAAGCCGTTTGCAATCCTCTGGTTTAAAAACAGTCAAAAAACAAATAACGATTTTTTAGTAAATTGGCTCAAAACAGGGAAAGGGAAATAGCTACAAATGCTAGAGATAGAGTAGCACAAGATGGTAAGGTTTTTAGTATTTATCATCAAAATATTCAGTATCTTCGCAACAAAATTGACAGATTAGAAGTATTTCTCATTGTTATTTTCACAGAGCATGGCTTAAAAATAAAGGAAATAAATCAAGTTAGGATTCCAGGCTATTCACTGAGATCAGAATTTTGTAGAATAGCTCATAGAAGTGGTGGTGTATGTATATTCACTAGCAATGCTAAACATACCCAAACTTATGAACTGGATTTTGTTAAGAGATTTTCTGTTGAGATGGATTTAGAGGTGACGGGACTAAGGTTAAAAATTGATGATCGATTTGAGGTAGCAGTGTTAGGTATCAAAAATCATTTGGTGTCACCAAATGGAGACTGGCAAAAATTTTGTGAGCTGCTCCATACACTTTTGGAAATTACAACCGCTCATTTCACAATGTTATAGTAGTAGGAGATTTCAATACCGATTTTGCCAGGCAGGATAAAATGACAGAGGATATTAGAGATATTTGTAACTTTTTCAATAAGTATTATCAACAGGTTGCATATAATCTCCAAAAGTCACTGAACACTAATACTATAATACAACTACATTAAATTCTGAGCCAATTGAAAAGGTATTTAAATCCATCCATTATCAGAGATGAGTTGTCAAGAATAATAAAAAATTTGAATAACAAAAAAACAGTAGGATTGGATGGGGTCTCAAGCAAAATTTTAAAAGAATGTGAAAATGAATTACTGGACCCTTTATTGCATCTCCTTAATACTTCACTAGAGCAGGGTATTTTCCCTGATGATCTGAAACAAGGAAAAATTTTGCCAATTTTCAAGAGTTGAAAATTATAGACCCATTAGTATTCTAAATGTAATAAGTAAAATTTTTGAAAGAGTAGTTTTAAATAGGCTATTGATGCACCTGGAAGAAATTAATTTCATATGTGATGAACAGCATGGGTTCCAGAAAGGGAAATCTACTAAGACTGCAATAGTATCCCTTGTTGAAAGACTAATAGATATAATAGATTCAGGTGAGAAGGCAGCCGCAATATTTCTTGATTTATCCAAAGCTTTTGATTGTGTGAACCATAGAATATTATTGGAAATACTAAAAACTGTAGGTGTGAATGGTATAGAACTAAAATGGTTTGAATCATATCTAATAGGTAGAAACCAGTGTGTTGAGCTTACCAAGGTGGATGGGAATGAAATAGTAAAAATTAAATCTCTAAAAATGGAGGTCCAGGCTGGAGTACCTCAAGGCTCAATTCTGGGTCCCTTACTGTTTCTGTTGTATGTGAACCAATTACCAAAAGAGTTAAAAGATCACAGAGCTCTGTTGTTTGCTGATGACACATCGCTTATCTTTAACAATTATTTATTAGATAGTCTAGAAATAAATGCTTTTACTGGAGTACAGTCAATTGTCCAATTCTTGAAGCAAAGGCAATTAACAATAAATAGTAAGAAATGTCAATTCCTACAATTCAAAAGTAAATATAATTCAGTAGAGGATAGAGAAATAAATGTGTTTGTAGAGGAAAATGAATTAGACCAAGAAGAGAAAGTACCTAGCATTCTTGGGAATTTTATTGGACAGGAAATTAACATGGCATCCTTACATTGAGAGGATATGTAATAAGATATCATCTGGGGTATTTGTCCTGCGGCAGCTTGCTAGGCTGAATGATAAAAAACTACTGTTAACTGCTTACCATGGACTTATACTATCTCATATTAGGTATGCTATTTTAGTATGGGGTAATTCATCTCAACAAAATATGGACAGGGTGTTTAAGATTCAAAAGAAGGCACTCAGATGTATAGAGAAAGTGAATAGGTTAGACTCTTGTAGGCCTTTATTTAAAAAGCTTGGTCTATTAACTGTGCCATCTTTGTATGTATATGAAGTTGTAATGCATGTGAAAACGAGTGGTGTGATCCAGAATTCAGATGTTCATGAGTATAATACGCGAAACAGAGCAGATTATCATATAATGGGTCACAATAGTAGGTTATTTGAACAAAAACCAGATTATATTGGTAGGAAATTTTATAACAAGCTACCTCAAATCTTGAAAAGTAATGATGATTTGAAGATTTTCAAAAACAAATTAAAAAATATTTATTTGATAGAGCTTTTTATAGTGTACAAGAATTCCTTTCAAACCTAAACTAGGTTGAACTACTTAGTGTTAGAATATTAGTATATAACATGACTTGTCTTATACTCCATGACTGGAGTCTTTAGGATGTAATCTTAAAAAAAAAAAAAAAATTATTTTACGGTTTTAAGTGATTAGTGAGTGTTATTTTGTTATTCAGTTTGGTTTGTAAGCAAATTCGTCTGACAAACCGGGCAGTAGACTGTTAATCCACTCAACTAACAAAAATAAGAAATAAAAGACAGAGTTCACTGGTTTCAAAAACCTTCCATTACCAACTTTGCTTATAAGCAACGCCAACTTAAAATCATGATTACTACAGTTAGCATGGTACTATGTGCTTTATCTACCATAGTTTCTTATAAGCAACATGTTAGTTAACTATTCTATCACCAGAGACCAGCACTTTCCACAATAGCATTGAATAATTCGCGAAATCGGTTTTCATGTCCGCCACTATCACAGCCTTCAAAATCCTCGATGTTTCATGAAGTATATAAATACATAGAATTGACATTTTTCGAATTGAAAAATATTTTTCCATTTTTTATTACTTGATTGATTTCATTGTATAAGAGAGATTTACATGATAGAATCAAGTGTTATATGAGAAAAATAGCTTTTATGTGATGTTGCTTGAGAGCAACAATGGGCGATAGAAGGCATAGCAAACTAAATTGAGGTTACCCAAGTAGCGAAACAATATTGTCTTAATATTGGAAGGAATGTTTCCCCAATATTGTTTAATATATTGTAAATGCTGGTCAATGTTGTCAAAATACTCTGACAATATCTTTATGAAACCTTTAATATTTTTTTGAAAATATTATAGCAATGTTGGTACATATTGCTAAGACATTTTGACAAAATATTGGAAAATATTGTCACAATATTGCAAAACATTTTTAAAAAATATTATCTGAATATTGTGACAAAAATTATCACAACATTGTTCAATGTGTTGGAAATGTTGGTCAATGTTGTCAAAATACTCTGACAATATGTTCATGAAACCTTTAATATTTTTTTGAAAATATTACAGCAATGTTGGTACATATTGCTAAGATATTTTGACAAAATATTGTCACAATATTGCAAAACATTTTGCACTTGATGAAGATGAAATTATCTATGTTCACGGCGCAATTGAACTTTATCATCAATCAATTGAATCTCTTGATCAAAAAATTCGGCAATTCTTCAACGGATTTTGGGGATTGAAAATATCTTTTTTTTTCAAAAAGTTAATGTTTTATTGGAATACTAAATAATTAAATTATCATACTATTTTATATGAGTAGCCTACAGTTGTGAAAAATATTACTTGATTACTGTGTGGTAAATAGGGTGTAAATTTGAAAGATTGAAATTGGCTTCATTTGATATTTTTTGCAAATTTTTGACAAAAGAAGTTTTTTCTTCTGTCAAATTCACTAGAGTTTGCGATGTTGTTGATAATTACATTCCCATTTCAGAGACATTAATATCATCATGAAACGACTTCGAAATTAAAATAATTATTACATTAAAATGTACCTTACAATTTAACTTATCATTGTGCTTTTAAGAAAATTAGGTTGCAACAGCAAGGAAACTCAAACAGGACCATTAAAAATTAAAATTATGCAAAGGAAATCAGAATAATAGTGGATCATGAAGTTATAATTTATTTTTGTCAAAGATCTACCTTCAAACTCATAGGCTTAAAATTACTAAAATTCCTGCATACAACATATTATTATCAATTGTATTTTTATGCTTTATATTGAGTTACAATTTGAAAAATATAACATTGTAAAGGTGGGGAAAAAAATAAAATTAACTACATTCGGATATCTCTATTTAATACCTTGATTTTATAGTCATGATTCAAAATGTTGACATAAAATATAAAAAAAATCATGCCCCCCCAAAAATGTTGATGGCGCAAATTGCGCCATGCCCCCCCCCTTGTGGGCACCCCGGCGCCTTTGTGTAATGAAAAAACTTCTTTTTGTGTGGGTTGTTGTGCCGAATATTTTGATCAAGAGATTCAATTGATTGATGATAAAGTTCAATTGCGCCGTGAACATAGATAATTTGATCTTCATCAAGTGCAATATTTTATAAAATGTTTGGAAATAAAAGTCGCGTTGTCAATACATACATAGAAATGATACTCATGAATCATTCGTAAACAGTACAGGGGAAATACTTTCACCATTAGAAATATTCATTTGCCCCCATGCAAAGCCTATGGTAGTAATTGGAATACTGTGGATCCTTTCCTGCTCAAATCAAACATGTACTGTAGCCTACAGAAGAGTCACGACATGCCAATTGGAGAATTTTCTCATTTTCAATTGATATCTTCTCATTTACAGTTTACGATTTCTCAAATATAATTCACTATTGTCAATTACATGTGATGACTTCCCAAATACAATTGACTATTCTTATCTACATATATGGCATTCTCTCATTTATAAGTGACTATTCTCAAATACAATGATACTTTTAGCCCAGTCAATAAAGGTTTTTTTGATCCGAAAATTAAATAAAATCTGAATCTTTTACCATCGATAGAACCCTCCCAGAGGGTCATTCTCCCAAAAGTCCCAAGAAATCCCCTTGGAGCTTTCCCCCCTAGACCCCCTCAAAGTTGAAAAATGCAGGTAATCAAGGAAAATCAATTATCTCTGTACCCATTGATCGGAAACAGTTCTATTATATGCCATTCGATTTGTTACATTTTGAACTACAATTTTAGTTATATTCATTTTTTCAATAAAATTAACTTTTTTCTTGATAAAATAATATATATGTAAAAATTTAGGGGGCTTGCGATTTGATTTTTTTGTTTTCTTCTATTAACTTCAAAGCAAGTAGTTTTGAAGAAAAATGAGCCGAATAATTATGTAGCCACTCTCATTGCGAATCCATTGATGTATATTGTTATGTATTTGCGATTCGATATGACGCCATGGAAGATGAAACAGTCGACGCGGAACGGCGCGTCTGACTCTCTTAGCCATAGTAAACAGCAAACTGGAAATCAATTATCTCTGTAAACATTAATCGGAAAAAAATCTATCATATGTCATTCGATTCGTTAAATTGAGGACTACAATATTAGTTGGATTCATTTCCTCAATAAATCGAACAGTTTCCTTGATAAAATAATATAATGTAAAAATCTAGGGGTTTTTCGATTTGATTTTTTTGTTTTCTGTGATTAAATTCGAAGCAAGTAATTTTAAAGAGCAATGTGACGAATAATTATTGTAGCCACATTCATTGCGAATCCATTGATGTATATTGTTATGTATTTGCGATTCAAGTTGACGCTGTGGAAGGGGAAACAGCCGACGCGGCTGACTCCCTTCACCATAGTAAACAGAATAATACTGCTGTCTACATTGCATCTCATTTACACTATGGCGCTCGAAACAATTAATTTTGTCTATTGTTTTGACATGCGCTGTATATAGATTTTCACTTTTCAATATTCTAAAAATATATTACAATTTTCTTGATTTAACCATGCTCATGATAAAAATCAGGATTTCCTTGTTTGCTCACAGAATTTATTATATTAATTTGAAGTGTGCCTTCTCCATACGAGTCAGAGGTAACACAATTTGATAACTCTAGTTTCAGATATTGATGTTTTTCAACGTAGTTTCATGATATATTATGTGTCCGACTCCTTCATCTTATCCTTATTTTGTGAAAAATGAAGATTTAAAATTTCTTTTCATAGCTTTTCTTGTGCTTTATCTTGTTTCATCACTCTTGATAATTTAAACACTTGATAATGGAATGAATATCATCAGATCACGTGAACAAAAGAATAAAAGGGTGGGCCTACCTGAGATACCATATGATAACACTGTACTCCTGATAAGTTGAAAATTTTCAAGCTGAAAGTAGATTAATTTGTTGCACATTCGGTTCAAACATTAACAAATGTTACCAAATATTACCAATATTATCACATATAGTGAGAACGAATTACTCTGAAGCTTTCTATTCTCACTGAACATGAAGAGGCAATACCAAGCCAGAATCGCAGTTCCGTTCAAATCATATTATCAGAGCTTTCAAATTGATGCTATGTAACTATGGATGTTATCCCCATCTCACAATTTCCCTATTTATCCTTATCGTGATTCAGAATAAAGTAGTTGATCCTATAATCACAAAAATCAATGTACAGTACCTATAATAAATAGTAAAAATAACAAAATTTCTAGTAATAATGCAACTTTTTCTAGGTACGGATTTCAATGCTCATAAAATGACTTATCACATTCACAGGCAGAAATTCCAATAGTCATCATAATAGTAATTTAATGAAAATTGTTTGTATTGTACATTGTTCGACGTAAGATAAGCTACATCTTCAAGGTAATCAACGTATCTAGATTATCATGTTTATGAATGAAAGTGAGACTGTGATAGAAAATTAGTCAAACTGAAATATAAACATTATATACAATGCATATTTCTGATCAACTATAATTACAAATGATAGTATCAAGCCGAAATGAATTGAGCAACTGAATTTCAAAGTTACTATCCACTGTTCAAATCGCACTGTGATTTCATTTTACTTCCAAATGGATTGAATTGCCTCACTCTTCAACGTAACAATTATTGTAAAAAACCAGTAGAATGTGTACGTCATCCAAATAGCATTTGAATTTCAATTTTCAGATCATGAAATTCATGAAAAACTAATTCTTGAGAGAATATAGTGATGAATTGCAAACAGTGCAAGTAACATTGATACAAAGCGATACAATGAAAATCAACATCGATTAATTTAATACTGGACTTATCAAATTTATATTACCGTTAATTTATATTGTTTATAAAGCTTATAAAATGTAAACCAACATTTTAAATTTTCTCTACTGGAGCAAAACATCGATAGAAAATAAAGAAGAGCCCATTATAAGCACAATATACTTGTGTACTAGAATTCACTTGAACTAACTCATCACTTCAACCCTTCAATGATCACAATGAACTAGAATGCAATGATATTGATAATCAGGTATAATTTTCAAATAGTTTCACCCAACTGAATCTGTGAATGCTAAGTCATAAGAAATCATGTTCAAAAAATTGAATGCTTCAAATAGAACATGATCTTTGTTTTTGGTGCCCCAATCAAAATCAATTTCAATCAACATTAATCGACATAAAGAAAAGCTTCTGCCAACCTTGTGTAATGAATGACAAGATGCGAGTGGAGGTGAAAAATCGATATGTTAACAAAAATAATAGAAGATGATGAATCATCTTTCAATTAATCTTATACGGTAGGGTACTTTGTGGTTAAATGTGAAACACTTTCATGATTTTCCTACCTTTTATGCATGCTTACTCTTCCTTAATTTGTATGTTTGCATGGCTTTCATCTTTAGAATCTACTGAATTTTCATATTGGATTGTCTAAATAATGTAGATTCAACTAGTAAGAACGGAAGATAGGCTACTTTACAGAGAGAATCATAGAAAGTTTCAACTCAACAAGCCCAATGTATAAATTTTTTATGCCTCAGCCGCCATATATATTTTACTCAACTGAAGGTATATTATCAACCTGGCTTGGAGAATATTAACTGTAGAAAAATGCAAACTATGATTTTTCAGGAAATTGCCACTGTTAACACTATTGTAATCTATGATTTATCTCAGTTTTTGACATTCATAACTTATGATAAATTTTAGCATAGAATTATGATCATACACACATATTTTAAATATATATTACATTATGTAATAGTATGAATATTTTATCGGTTGCAAACAATATCTTTGTCTGTCATAGAATGCATGATTTAGCACATATATATAACAACAAAATGATTTTAGAGAATTTAGAGAATTAAAATGTGAAAAATTAGTCTCATCACATGTCAAAACAATAGACATAATTGATTGTTTCGAGCGCCATAGTGTGAATAAGATGCAACTTTGAAAGCAGTAGGCCTACTACTGTATTTTTCTGTTTACTATGGTGAAGAGAGTCAGCCACGCCGTACTGCGTCGACTGTTTCCCCTTCCACAGCGTCAAATCGAATCGCAAATAAATAACAATATACATCAATGGATTTGCAATGAATGTGGCTACATTAATTGTTTGTCTAATTTTCTTTAGATTATTTGCTTCGAAGTTAATCGGAGAAAACAAAAATCAAATCGAAAAACCCCTAAATTTTTACATATATTATATTATTTTAGCAAGGAAACTGTTCGATTTATTGAGGAAATGAATACGACTAATATTTTAGTCCATAATGTAACGAATCGAATGACATATGATAGATTTTTTTCCGATTGCTGGTTACAGAGATAATTGATTTCCAGTTTGCTGTTTACTATGGCTAAGAGAGTCAGACGCGCCGTTCCGCGTCGACTGTTTCATCTTCCACGGCGTCAAATCGAATCGCAAATACATAACAATATACATCAATGGATTTGCAATGACAGTGGCTACATTAATTATTTAGCTCATTTTCCTTTAAAACTACTTGTTTCGAAGTTAATCGGAGAAAACAAAAAAATCAAATCACAAATCCCCTAAATTTTTACATATATATTAGTTTATCAAGAAAACTGCTAATTTTATTGAAAAAATGAATATAACTAATATTGTAGTTCAAAATGTAACGAATCGAATGGCATATAATAGAACTGTTTCCGATCAATGGTTACAGAGATAATTGATTTCTTGTGTTTACCTGCATTTTTCATGTTTTAGGGGGCTGGGGCGGAAAGCTCCAAGGGGATTTCTTGGGACTTTTGGGAGAATGACCCTCTGTGAGGGTTCTATCGATGGTGGGAAATTCAGCTTTTATTTAATTTTCTGATCGAAACTGCTTTTTTGGACCTTCATTGACTGGGCTATTTCTTAAATTAACTTGATACTTTCTCAAATACAATTGGAAAAAGTGTAGTTAACCTCCACCCCACCAAGCATTCTCATCAATGCTTTTCTGATACATTGATATGAGAAATAACGCTTATTGCTTGAATTTATTCATCTCAACTTGAGACAAACTGAATTCAAGCTCATTATAAATATATAAGGTTGATTTTTGAAAATCTGAATTATTTGAATAGTAATTGCTCTATGTTCAATGAGTGTTGAACGAATAAATTTGACGTAGCGGATATTTGACTAATATGATCAATCTAATCTGTCGAAAAACTGCTGAATTTTTAATTGGAAAAACGTTGAAGATGTATCAGATACAACAACCAAGCTTAAGATTAAATTGATACAAAGTTTAAATTCATAGACATCTTTTTATATTGTATCAATCTTTATTCAGAAGCGGTTGATTATGTTGAGTATTATAGAAAATAAAAAGATTGTGTAAATATTGTGTAAAACTTTCAAATTGGGATTTCATCTATGTGATAGTTCAAAGGGAATCTGATAGGATACATTTTTTCACAACCTGTCCTCATTTTGGTTTTCCAAAAAATGAATAAGATGATTTGAATGCCTCTTTGAACATAATCGCAAATTTTCAATACATGGTTATAGTTGCTTTATTATTGGGAATAATGTAGTTTCAGAATAGGAATTTGAAATTCTTGGGTAGAAAACTCTCTTCTTTGATCAGCACCAATGAACGTCTCCATGAATGACCTTGCCATTCAGAGTCATACCAATCTTTCTCAATGAGGGAGAAACTGTGATGATTCTTTTTTATAATTTTACTGTTTATAAAACACTTCTTTAGGTCTATACTAATTGATACAATAATAAATTCTTATTCAAATTGCATACACATCAATCTTCTGCAAGCTTAGTTGTCTCAAGTTCGTCTTTTCTCCAATTCATAATGCATTCGCTTCAACCGTGAAAAGGTGGAGAATTCCGTCAATTTTGTAGTCAGGTGGAAAAGAGTTGACATTACTGTCCACTCTTCGCCAATCAAATAAAATACAGTAGTCATTCTATTCCAATTTTTCCACTTTTTGAAAGGAACATATGAACGTTTCACACACATATTTCAACAGGAGAGAGAAAAACAACACAATAAAAACTTCCAACACAAAAGAGCTTCAAAATTTTAGACGGAGAATAATTTCTCAGCATCGAGAGACTCCGAGATAGAAAATACAGTGTATATTTAAGTCAGACAGAGACAATCTTATTAGTTGGAAGAAAAAGAGGTTGAATAACCATGAAAAAGTTGGCCATATATTTTTCAACATACTTTTAGACCACCTTTAAAAGCTTAGAAGAATGAGCTGTGGTATGAGATGTATCTATCCTTATTTCTGATGCCCCTTCATAGGATGCCCCGAACAAGAACGGGTGCACTGCTAGTCTCAAAAATAATATCAAAAATATACTTTATTTCTATTTTAAATGAGATAAGAAACGATGGTATATATTTTTACAATATTATGAAAACAGAAAGAATTCCTCACAAGGAACAAAGGTAAATAATGTCCTTTGGAAGATTAGAATGTAAGATGTGAAATTTATTGTCATACACTGACTAATGTTAAAAACTAAATGGTTGGGAATTGGGATACTTTGGGGGGGGGGCATTACACTTGGATTGGGCGGGCATGCGCCATTGCCCTTGGGGGGGCTGGGCACCCCTGCAAAGGCGAACCTGATGCATGAAATCAAGGGGTACTTGGGTGATCAAGTTTAATTGAGCCAAAACCGTACATATATCCTTTATAAATAGATTAAAGGATATTCTTTAGATGCAATAAAAACTTTATAGACGCAATTTTTAAAATAGGTCAGGTTTTTGTCCATAGTAAACACCATCTTGTAAACATTTTTCACATCCATACAGAGAATTATGTGTACATTTCAGTACATGACAGTACATTTCAGAAAAACTCGAGCTGGGGAATCTGCAATAAAACAACCAATCCTAGAAGCAAAGAGTACATCTTCAAAACTGATTCCTCTTCTTTCTAAACCTGCACACTCATTCACAAAGGCAGTTAAAAACTCATTTAAACTTTTTGGTTTTGCATTTCCCTTGTAAAGTTCAATAATAAAGGGGGATTTATTATTAGCTTGATCAAGCACACCCAAGACAAGCCAAAATTTTGTACCACCCTTTTCTATTGGCAATTCATCTACATTTACATTGTTAACATATTTTGAACATTTGAATCAAGTTTCATTTTTTTCAATCAAATATTACTTTGATATTCAAATATCAAAGTAATTTACTTTGCCCAGTCTTAATGTCTGATGATGCTTTTTGGATTATATTTTTTCCAAGCCAAAATAAACAAATCTATAATGACCCACCACTACAATCTATAATGTTTACAGATCTGGGGGTTTATACAGATCTGGAGGTTTTGAGTAAAGTGTGCGCATCTAAAGGAAGACATGGTATATGTGGCTTCAATATGTGCAAAAGTCTGGTAGTAGCATAGTTTGGAAATATTAAATTGCTTGGCCCAAGACACAAGCTTGTCGTCTAAAAATGACATATCACCCTCTAATTTTTTGGGACCCTCACTTGAATCAGTCTTACAATCTTGGTCACTGGAAAAAAGGTGTCATCTAAATCATCATCAATCATTACCACCAGAAAAATAGTGTAATCCAAACTATTGTTATTACTGTTAAAATAACTTTACACATTGACTGCCATGTGACCCATTTCTGGGTCACATTCCACCCTATTTATGGGCCATGTGAATCAAAAATGATTTTTCTTCACCAAGCCAAA
This sequence comes from Nilaparvata lugens, assembly GCF_014356525.2. NCBI lineage: Eukaryota > Metazoa > Arthropoda > Insecta > Hemiptera > Delphacidae > Nilaparvata > Nilaparvata lugens. The sequence continues at coordinate 27,696,519 of NC_052508.1, forward strand.
GGTCATTTTGCCACCTCATCTATCTGGGCCACAACTATTTTTCAAGTCCTAGATTTGTTAGTTTCATCATTTTTGAGGCATTTAGCAACATGGTTTTGTATTATAGTATTCAAAAGTTCAATTTTTTCTACCGAATGGGGGTACCCACTTTTGGGTCACATGGCCACAGAGAGTGACTTTCCTTCACAGTGGCCATGTGAATCATATATGAGTCACATATTATGAAGTTGTATTGGCGAGTAAAATAAAACAATTATAAGAATATATTAATTTACCAGTAAAACAAAGACCACTTACATATTGTAGAAGTAGACTATATAAAAATTATCAACATAAAAATCATCAAAATAAAATTATATTGAAGGGAGAGTGAATATTTATAATCAAATTGTCTTTTTTGTTTCATGGGTGTGGAAGAAGCATTCTTTTCAAATCCTCTGATTGCATCCACTGCATTTCAATGATACTTTTGTGGTCTTCAGAATTACTTGTTTGCGACCAAGATTACTCACCAAATTTTTGTAGCACAATATGCATCTACCTCTTGTATTTTTCACTAATTGATGTTTTGTCACCATTTCAGGTTGTTGGATGTTGAAGGTGTCCTCACCTAGTCAACTATTGATAATGCTTTCCCTCAAGTCTGTTACAGATATTTTATCACCTGTCACTGATTTGTACAAATAAATTGCATTGATTATGGCTGTATTTAGAAATAAATCAAAAATTACTTTTCTATACCATTTAACGTTATTTTCTCTATAACGTGTGCCCTGCTTGGCCGCAGTTGGTAGAGCAAAGATTTGGATAATGTATGATACTTTTTGTGATTCCTGGAAAAATAATAGTATCAAATTCTTACCAGCTCTCCCAGGAGCTCAAACAGTTCTCTGCTTTCGCTGGCTGTAAACGTCAGCTGCTTTAACAGTTCACAGTTCTTGTGACTGATTTGGTGTACTCCACAAATATAGATGCAATAGAGATAGATAAGACTAGACGAAACTAGACGAGACTAGACGATGCGGTACTGCCACTAATGCTACCCGCCACCATTCGCCAAAGTGGTCAGCAATGAAAAATGATACCGGCGGAATCAAAGGCGACACTCTATCAGAATACCTTATAATTCTATTAATTTATGTTGCTGCAACTTAATACTATGACCTTGGAGATTCTTCAAATCAGATGTGTTGGTACTGGATAATTTATATAATCTTGGGAACGTATTATTTCCAAAGATTTGATAATCAATGCTGTATATCGCTGATTTATCCAACTTATTTGGTGAAGAATATAGTTGGTTGGTAATCTTAATAATATTTCAATACTGGTAATAAAATAGACTATAACAAGATTGGTCATGCATGTAGATAGGATAATAAATAAAGGGTACACCATTCAAATAAAGACACAAATATATTACATAAAATATCAAGAGTCAAATAAAATATAGAGCAACAAGTATAAAAAATAATAAAAGAACAAATATATATTGGAAAATATCACAGATAGCTCACTACTGATTGACTTTGCTTTTTTGCACAAAAACTACCATGTGCTTCTTTAATCAGCAAATATATGCTTCCAAATTGTATAGCTCAATTATGGACTTGCTATCGCTTGTCTAATAAAACTTTATGAATCTTCTTTCCCAATTAATACAAATAATTAAATATAAGTTATAAATCTCAGAATATATTAATATGTATATCTCAGGGCTAGGGTTCGGCCTCCGGTGGAAATCAGATAAATCACTTATCTTATGAACATGAGCTTATAGATTGTTCTTATGACTTTAATGACCTTTAATGACTTGTGCAAGTTTTGATATTAATTTCAATATTTAAATAACCCTTTGTCGAGCTAGCTTCATTAAATCATGATTTATTTGAAGCACTGAGGGTCCCCTTAATAACTTTCAATTAAACTCACATGTCGATTTTTATAAATTATGATGGCGATCCAGATTCTTTTGATGTCCTAGGCCTTTCTGGTGGGCTGATGTCATCTTCTCCAATGGTGATATTTAAATTAAGGGACTCATGTCTTACTACGACCTCACTAAGTCTTATCAAATTAATTTTTAAATTCAAACTTAAATTTTTAAAATGTACAATTATTTAAAAAGGGATCTTGTGCTCTATAAATTGGTGGCTGTTCCCGGTGACCTCTGACAAGCAAGTGGGCTTAGATCTACCCCTATTCTTTCCATGACCATACTTCCATATTTTTGAATTTGCATTCATTTAAATATTCACTCTGATTTGAGCTGGTCCTAGCCTCACTACTACACAATGACATGATTCAATATAGTCCATGCTAATCTGCTGGTTATCGCATAAAGAGCAAATATTATAATTCTTAAATATTCATTTTTTATCTGTTACATAGATTGGGTATTGTATAGTTTACAATTTTTATCATTTATATAATAAATAAAGTATATTTTTGAATTAACTTGCTTTCACTGCCGGTCAGTTACTGTATTTTGATTGGCTTATTCTACAATTACAAATGTATTCATGTGCTGAGTAGGATATACCACATTTCCTTAATATTTTTATTTATTTTACACATTTTGTCCATGCTTGTATGACATAATAAATATTTTTGTATTTTTGAAGATGTTTTTTCTTTTACATTGACATGCCATGCTTGTTACCAACCCTCTGATCACATTTTAAGCAAATGCTATTTGTATGCAACTAAATTTGCCACAGGTGTCTGGCTAATTCTCAATTTATACGGCTTGACCAATCATTTAGGTTGCCGACCAGTAAGTATCAAAGAACCTAACCTCTAAAATTCATTATTTTATATTATTAAATAAATAGCAATAATATTCTCCTTTCCATTTGGCTGTTCAAAACTGTAGCCTGGATACCCATTATTATCTAATCTCGAGTTTGTTGACATCGCACCCAGTGATAGCAATACAGCTGTTTGCTTGAGACCTATGAAATCTTTTCATTTAGTGATTTTGATAGCTATTCAAAATTATAATCTTACAACCACTTCACACTTCTTCGTAGACTAGAGTGATAAGCACTCATTTGGTCAGCCAAATATATGAATACTTTTCCTTGATTGTAATCCAAAACAACTTCTGGTTTTTCCATCTCTTCATTCCATTTCATATAAGTTATTTTGTCAACATGTTTAGTGGACAACATCAACACTTCTCTTCTATCCCTCCATTTCAACACCATCATATTTTCTTGGTCCATTGCTGCTATACATTCTCCTTTTTTCAACTTCTTGCTAATTACCTCTTTTGGATTATGTTTGTGATTCTTTGTTAGTGTTCCAACTAGATGTGTGTCATTTTTTACTAGTTAATGTGCTAGTGTAACACTTGTATACCAGTTGTCTACAAAAAGTGTAAAATTAAGTGTAAACTAAAGTCCAAAATTAAGGTAAGGTCCAGTCAGCTGCAGCACAACATTGGTAGAAGTAGATATAAATTGTGTGTTCTGGCGCACCTGTCCTAAACTTCCCATAGGGTCCAAGGTCAAAACTCTGAACACCTCATAACCAAGGTCAATGTCAAGGTCAAAACTTAAAAAAAAATAGAATAAATATTTTTTCTATTTATTTATTTATCTATTTTTTCAAAGTTTTGGCCTTGGTTATGAAGTGTTTGGAGTTTTGACTTTGACCTTGACTTTGACCTTGACCTTTGACCCTATGAGAAGTCTGGGACAGGTGGGCCAGAACACACAATTTATATCTACTGGTAGAAACACTAGCATTAGGTGATGCTTCTTTACCTGCATAAATATTGTAGGCAACAGTGTAATGGTCTTTTACACATAGTTTAAAAACTTTGATTCCATAACGATGAGACTTGTTTTATATATATTGACAGAAAACCACACGCCCTCTAAATGGAATAATGCTTTCATCAATGCACATTGATTCTTCAGGAATATAAGCATTTCTGAAGTTAACAATAACAATTTCAATCAATTTCTGCACTTAATAAAGTCGATCTCCTGGTGGAGCAGCAGCATTATTTGAGCAATGATGATTAGCAAGTAATAGTTCATATCTGTTCCGAGACTTGAATTTGGACATTTCAGTAACAAATGAAGAATTCTTCCTGCAATAGTGTGCTAAAGAAGACAATATCATCATTCCCATCATTATTTTTATAGCATCATAAACAAAAAATTGGAAACGTTAGACTTAATACACAATACAATAATTCAGTGTGAATAGCCCCTTGAATTGAACTATATTTACCTAGCAGTAGTCCTTTAGTGCTTTCGCCAATGCCAAGCAAGTTTCTGGTATTATTTTCCCCAAGCATCGAGGAGATTCTGGTGTCAAACTTCATGTCTTCCAATGTTCTCCCCATTGCCAAGTAACACAATGTTGCTGTCAATTTTCCATGCAGCGTTATTGCTTTTCTCATCACAGGATCTTCTTTTGCAATTAACGGGGTGACCATTCTTAATAAATCCAAATAAGTTGGCTCATCCATTTGTAAATAGGTTTTCCAATCTTTTGGATGACATTGCAACTTGGACAATAAGCTTATGTGGGTGTACTTCCCCCTTTCAAGCCATGACTTCGCCCACATGCTCCTTTCGCGTTTTTTTCTTTTGGACATAACACACATTATCACTGCAATAGCTTGTAGGTCTTCAATAGATGACATGTCATGTTGAACTGAATTTACGAAAATGTATTGCACTAAAATTTACTAAAATCTTCACAAATCTGCACAAAACAATTCCCACCTTCCAATAGAGCTACCGCGCGACTGGATATGCAATGACCGGAAGGCCGACTGAGACTTAAGTGGGGGGACCATCAATCAGGCCCGGCCCAAAGGCCAGGACTGAACAGTCCGGGCCTTCGGGCCGATCGAAACGTGTATGGTAGGCTTTAGGCGATGCCTCAATAAAACAGTATATCTATTGGACTATGCTGAACACATTTCTTACAGATTGAATATGTTTTAATACATCAATAAGTGCAAGGTTCAGAGAGTGCATGTAGCAATATACAAACATAACATATGAGTTTTGCTATTTCATCCTCACTGCAACTCTCTTGTAAGCACCACTTATGTTTCTTGCTCCATCATAGCACTGAGCTATTTTTCTTTTTCAGGGTCAATGCCAAATTAACTGAAAACTGAAACAAGCAGCTTGTATAATGTTCCACCATCTTTCAAGTCGGTTTCATAGAAACCAAGAATGCCCTCTTTGATTTCAAGATTTCCTGTCACATATCTTATAACAAGGGTCAATGTTGTTCTTGATGTGACACATCTAAGAGTTCCATCCACCATCACAGACAAGTGCTTAGATTTTTTAGCATCATCAAGTATGAACTGCCTGGCAAAATTCCTCTTTATTCCAATCATTTCATGTTGAACTTCATGATAAGCATAATTGAAAAACTTTTCTCTGTCTACACAATTTTGTTTCAATAAGGAGTTATCTGTTGACCTCAGCTTCAATAACTCAACATAATTACCCCTGTCATAGGCACAACTTGCAATTTCCACACCACCTCGGTTTGCAATGCCTTCATGCCACAAATAGCAATACCCTCGTCTTTTTGAAGTACAATCTCTCTTAGAAATGTCGGCAACAGTGAAATTATATGCATTCAATTTCGATTTGTAATAAAATATTGATCAAATCATCGTTTATTGTCATAAAACATACAATATGTTGAGACAATCATCATTATTCATAAAAAAAAATAAAAATACAAGTTGAAGAACTCAAGTATCACAGTCAAATCTGTACTACACACTACAATGTACTCATAATTAAAATGACAATGTATTTATGAAAAAATATTATAGTACAGTACTACAACACAATAATAGGCCTAATAATAATAATAATAATAATGGTATCACACAACAAATGCTATTATAAACAGGTGATACCCAAATATATGAGAGTTTTTCTGGCAAGTGACAAAAAATGTAGAACAATTGATGCTCTACCCTTTTACTGAAAAACAGCTTGTAAGTCATAAACTGCTATGAAATCTTCAATAGTACATTTTCCTTTGTTCTCTTTTTCCAATCTCGGAAGTGAAACTTCTCATCTGTGCTTTTTCTGTATATCATCGTTTTCACCTTTTTCTTCATCGCTCAATAGTTTTGATTCCTTGCATTTCACACATAGATCTTTCTTTCTTTGGCTTGAAAAAGCTTATCAAATTTAGAATTAAATATAATTTCATACAAGTGTTTTTTTATCAAGTTCAAGCCTTCAGCTCTGTTTTCTTTGCGTACAATCCGTACATCATTGATAAATTCAGACCAACCTCCAAGTATTCCTTTTTAGTTCTTGACCTATAATAGTGAGACTCAATGCGAGGGAAACTATTTATATTATGCAGAAATACTGATTCTATAAATGTGTCTCAAGTTTTCTTTTGTTTTCCATGTTTTCCCCTGAAGTCTTCTCCAGTGAAACCATTAATGTCACTCTTTTTCAAAACAGTTGATAGAAAATTGTTTGAAATAGGAAATGTAGATTTTGAACATTGCTTTATATACACGCTTTCTTCTACTATCAACCTCAAGGTAGAACAATATGTTACATTTACGAGCAGTTGGTGATCGACCATCATCATAGTTGGAAGAAGAAATGAGTTTTGATATGTAATGTATTTTCTGTGTCACACAGATTGTAAAATTTATCAAATATTTCCTTTCTACATTCATTCGTAAATTTCAAATTACACTTGAAAGTACTACATGGCAAACCTAAAACCTTTCGCTCATGATGTTTACCAAGTCTTGACACATATGCTGCACCGGAATTGACTTTCTTCTTTTCAAATTATGTGCCCAGTTGTCCTCTTTCCTTCAAGTTAGCTGCTTTACAGGGCCAGTTGTATTTTTAATTGGATTCTCATCTGTTTGCACATCAGGTGAATCCTGCTGAGTTACATCACTTCTAATAGGCATCATCTAGTGTCAGATTCTGAATCTGGGACATATTCTCTGGATCACTATCACTGTCATAAAAAATATCTTCAATTGAATTAATGTTTTCAAGGTTATCATCATTTAGATAATCCAATTCGCGGCTTACTCACATGGGTTGTAATAATGCCAGGTCTAAACTTCTCAAACTGTAATCATGGTCGATGTTACTGGAACTTGGTACTTGTTCAGTGGTTGTCGGTTGCTCAGCGGAGTTGTCACTTTGAATAAATTCATCCAGGAACATATCCTCCGGTTGATTGGATACTACATTTTGGATCACCAGGCATTTCAGGCACTTCTTCACCTTGCTCTAGAAGTCTTCAGTAGTGGAATCACCAACATTCAGTAGTCCTGGTCTGATTCCATCATCTGGAAAATTGCATGGAATCAGTTTATTTAAAATGGCTTGGATTAATTAACATCAGTAAGGCTACATTCTTCAATTTTAAGTTAAAGGCAAGCGCAAATCCTGTGATTTTATTGGGCGGGGGGTCATGACCCCCTCTAAACCCAGATTATTAGCCTGGTTTTTTTTTCTATAAAAGGGTATAAGTTGGAATAACCGATAGCTATTTTACATCATGGGTTGAAATGGAAGACATAAATTGCTTAAATTTATCATTTTCCTGTCAAAATAAGAGTAATTAGCTTGTAAAATTATGTTGGTAAAAGGTTCAAAATGCTTTTTCCCATGCAAAATCTCCGAACCCCTCTCCCTTCTGGGGGGTAGAACACCCAGACCCCCCCGGTAGGAATCATTACTAATGACCCTTCCTTTGTCAAGACTATTGGTTGAGTAGGCCTATCACTCACTTGACAAATAAAACAGGTTGATTGATGATAGACTACTACATGTTGGCTTACCAGGCACTTCAGGCACTGCTTCACTTTGTTCTAGAGGTCTCATAGTAGCATCAGTAGAGTCTCATCACTAACATCTAGTAGTCCTGGTCTGATTTCAACATTTGCAAAATTGCATGGAATTGTTTTATCTTGAATAGCGTAGATTAATTAAAATAAGTAGGCCACATTCTAAGGCTCAACTCACACTTACGTGACTCAGGTCGAGAAGAGACTCGACTCTAGTCGAGAGCATGTGTTTCCAAATGGTGACACTCAGACCAGTCGAATCCAGTCTCAGCGACATCACCATTTGAAAACATAATGCTCTCTACTAGAGTCAAATCTCTTCTCAACCTGAGTCGCGTAAGTGTGAGTTGAGCCTGAAATATTAAATGCCCTTACCTTTCATAAGTTTCTAGAATTCATCATTATTATCAATGTTCTAGATGAAAACATAGCAAAAAAACAATATTAATTATTGTTATAATCAATTAACCCACCGTCGGGCGCGCCATTTATAGTCACACGAACGGCCGCGCTTTGTGTAAGTGTCCAATATTTCCATTATCTATAAGTGGCCCCCTGTGGGTTGGGGGAGCTTTGCGTCGATCATTGAACTCAAAAATGTGTTGAAAACCAGAAGGCCAGGAGTGGAACTCGTGTAGGTCACTAGGACTAATCAGTCTGAAGAGACTGCCAAGCATATCACACTGGATTGCAACAAGCAACCAGGTGATGAATGGGATGTTATTATAGGGAAAAACTCCTGGTTCTTGTAAGGAACACAGTTATTGGTTTGCCTAACTAACATACTACTTGGGAACACAATAAGCTTCGGTTGACGTGTGGGGTTCTTTGAACCTTTAGATCCTTGAATCCGTCACTTAAAAAAACAATAAACAATAATATCTATAAGTGTGAAATGGTCAATGAAGAAAGATCTTTGTTTTCGCTATCATTCACATTTATTACATAGTCTTAAATTTCTAACACAATATGTAAATTGAACACAATGTACACAAAATGAAAGTGTTGGTCAATAATCAGCCAATAAGTTTGTAAAATAGTTGTCAATAAGTACACAATTGAAAATTGAAATTTATATTAGACCAAGTAAGTTACTTTTTGTCTGTTTAATCATCTTGATCTTGATTATCATCATTTTTGACACTGCATGTCTGGCACACAATTTCCCTTGCAGAATGATTCTTGCATACGTGCTTGAAATATTTGTTGCACTTTACTGTAGTGTTATTCCATTTGTGACCTCCAAATAGATGACAGGGTCCAACTCTTCTTTCAACTTCTTGATTGCGAGCGGGTTCTTCCTGATATTTTTTGAGAAGCAACTTTACATCATTAGAAAGATTTGTCATTGTCGCCCATACACGAAGGTGAAAGTTCATCAGCTCAAAAGACAAGGCTTTCAGAAAATCTTTTCTTCGAGTCACCCTCTGAGGGTGGTTGCTGAAAAATATTACTCCACCATTTATCGTACTCATGTCAAGAAAACTGAAAAACATACCATTGGCCATTGCTTTGTAATGCTGGATGTTGAATATGATGCACACATTTTGTCAACTATGTCGACACCACCTTTAGTACTGTTGTAGTCAATATTTATCAAAGATTTATTTGTGGCCTCATCGATTTCATCTGAGACATGCATTGTTGATAGTAAAATAATGCCTTTATTAACTTCTGTCATCACAGAAAAAAGTGTCATGTCATATTGAAATGCAAAAAGGCATGAATTCATTGGTCGTGGCTTCATTGGTAAGAGTTAAGGGGAATTTCTCTCTTGTTTTCTTAGAGTTCCTAGAAATGTGATGCCATTTTCCAGCAAGTAAGTAGCCAATGGATGACTGTGCTATTAATTGTTTGTAGTCATATTGCGATGGGAATTTTTGATGGGGTCAATCAGTAGCTGAATTCAACTTTTCATGTGGGCCTGGTCTTTGTTTTCCGCAGTACAATTCAACACGCCAAGTATAAAACGCTCTGCTATTACATAGTGCATAATATTCCAGGCCATACTTGGCGGGCTTATTTGGTATATATGGCACAAACCCACATCACCCATGAAATGAAACTAACATTTCGTCGATTGTAACAAACTCACCAAGATTATAACTTTTTTGACAGTTGTTCACAAATTGAGTTTGTAAATCCTCTGGCCACGATCCTGTCAGTTTTTTCTCTGTTATTTCGTGTTTGAATGTTATCAAATCTGAGACAGCGCAATAAGAATAGAAAACGCTTGTAACTGAAAACAGCTCGGAGAATAGGCATACCTGTTCCATCACTATTATATTCTACAGTTCAAGACAATCGGTGTGCTTTCCTTTTTTACACCTTTGAGAAATAACACGCTAATCAAAGCCATTATTTCTGGACGATTGGTATCTTTGCAATCCCTTTCTCTCGAGTAATTTGTACTTGAACGTTTTTTATCAATGAAATTATTAGTATTTGTTACTATTGAATCAATCATTTCGATATCAAAAATTTTCACAAAAGTATCCATCTCAGTAGCATTTTTCATAGTCGCCTTTTTAGGACCTGGAAAAACTTTTATCATATTTTTTCAGTTGTTGATGAAGAAGAGGGCCGGGATTCTCTTCCCCATCTCTATCCCTGGAGAATCAAAACCAGCTTTTCACAATTAACTCAATTTCGTCATCAGTGGCATTAACTATAGTTTGATTTGCTCTTATTGTACCTGGAGACAAAAAATGAAGTACCTGATCAAGGTATTAATCCTTGCTGTACAATCATGAACATGCATATATTCATAATATTAAGTACATATATAATTATATATGTTGAGTTGATATGGGGAGTTGAGTTAGAGCAGCCGGCAGAGACGGTCGTGTTTTTGCGTTGCTCCGTTATCTAATCGTTGAGTTGTTCGTTTCAAGTGAAAAGTTGAAAGTGTAAGTTTCGTTTGCTGCATATTCTCGTGAATTGAGAATTGTTTTTACAATACTATCGTAATTATTGCTGAAAAATTAATTGCAATCGCGCTAATGCCCAGTTAAGTCCTTCACGAATGCAGACGGACATAAAAAGTTATTGTTCACCTTCCGGTTCTGCAAAACGTAATCGGTCAAAGAGTTCACCAGAAGCAGTCCTGCAAAGTGCTAAAAAACAATTAATAGTAAAAAGTGACATGGAGTTGGGAGAATTTAAAAAGTATTTCGAGGTGTTCGAAAAAAAATTAGAAGCTATGGACAAAAAGCTTTCAGACGTGGCGACAAAAAGTGATATTTCTTCCCTCAATTCAACTATGGGATCGATTATAGAGGACAATAAGGTAGTAAAACAGGATATAAAAACGTTGAAACGTCAAAATAAAGATCTTCAAAAACGTGTCGTCGGACTGGAGGATCGCAGTAGGAGAAATAATTTGGTGTTCCGGGGACTACAGTGTGATGAAGCTGCTAATTGGACAAGCATTATTAAAAATTTCTGTGTCGAGTACTTGGGTTCACGTACAGACCTTTGCGTGAATAGGGCTCATCCTCTGGGAAAATTCAAAAAAGGTGGGCCAATTATCGCACATTTTCCAATGGACAGTGATATCAATTACATTTTGGATAATGCAAAAAAGTTAAAGCATACTAATTACTTTGTTCACAAAGACTATTCGATTGAGACCAGAAATTCTAGAGCCAAGCTACTCAGACTAAGAAGAGAAATACTCAAATTATTCCCAGACGAGAATGCATACCTCGTACATGACCGATTAATCGTGAGACAACTAACATTCAAGTGGGACGAGGATTGCGGTCTTGAATGCGGAGGCGAGGATGGCAGAGCCAAGCTGGAAGAGATCGTCGGGGACCGAGCTGCGCTGATTTTGAGCACCGTGAACGAGACCACCCAGGGACCACCGAGAGACCAGCAACCAATCAATAAATGAAGTGAAACCGTCAGCCGGAAAATGGACAATACTTGTGAGCTAGGGATAGTTGTGTATAATGTGGCTGGTTTGCGAGGTAAGCCTTATAATGATTTGTTCAACTTTCTAAGAAAATTCGATTGTTTTATTTTATTGGAAACATTTATTGAAGAGGAAAAGCAGGAAGAGTTTATGGGATATCTAAAGGGATATAAGGTATTTTGGGATTATGCAATTAAGGAGTCTCGAATGGGCAGAGCAAAAAAGGGACGACTTTTATGCTATAAAGAGACCTGTGATGATATTAATATGAAAAATATAAATGATACATTAATTTTAGAGATCATAAGAAATGATAGAAAAACTTACATACTACCGATTTATCTCAGTGGAGGGTCCGAGAATGAATGGAATAGGGAATATAATTGTCTATGGATTATTTATCTGAATGGGATGATACTAGTAATTTAATTATAATGGGAGATCTAAACGGTAGGGTGGGTGATTTGCAAGTGATCCCACAACATGTTATTTACGAAGATACTAGAATAAATTGTACTAGAGTTACCAAGGACATGACAAGTAATCGTAAAGGGGAGAAGATAATAGAATTATGCGATGAGTTCAACTTAGCTATTATGAATGGCAGGATTGAGGGTGACGCGCATGGAGAATTCACATATATCAGTAACAGAGGTACAACAGTAATTGATTTGTGCTGTGTTTCATTAGAGTGTCTAGATATTGTTGAAAATTTTTGCGTAATCAATGAATGTTTCTCAGATCATATGCCCATTTGCGTAAAGCTGAAACGAACAGAGATTGAACGCGATTCTGTAAACCCCATGCTGCCGAAATTGAAATGGAAACGATTAGACGATTATCAGTTTGCTTCAAAATTATCAGAAAGAGCTAGTCGATTAAGTCATATAGGCCTACCTCAGAATTTAGATAACGCTATGGCTGTACTGAATGAGCTTATCATCAATTCGGCAAGCGATAAATTGATACCTAATCACAATAAGAATATGTTTAGGAAGCAAAGCTGGTTTGATAGAGATTGTGAAAAATGTAGATTAAAAATGTTTTCCCTTTTAAGATTGTTTAGAAAAACCAGCTCTGAAGTAGTAAGACACAATTATTTGAGCGCGACCAAAGAATACAAAGAACTATGTAAGGAAAAGAGAAAATTATTCTTGAGAGAAATAGAGCTCAAATTAAGATCAATAAGGACTCGAAAAAGTTTTGGGAACTGATAAAGAATTTTAGAGGTGTACAGCCATTGAATGTGTCATGTATCACGTCTGAAAATTGGGTGAGACACTTTCAACAACTGTACTCGCTAGCAAGAAGAGACACAACTGATTATGCAGCACCACTAGTAGAGGATTGTCATCTGGATAGAGCTATTGAGATGGACGAGGTACACTCAGTTTTGAACAAACTACGTGATAATAAAGCCCCAGGAGATGACAGGATACCAGGAGAATTTTATAAAAAGTCACCACTTGAATATAGAGAGCTACTATTGCAGTTTTTCAATAATATTTTTTCGAGTGAGACCGTGCCTGCGGCTTTCACTAGTTCGATCATATTCCCTCTGCATAAAAAAGGCGATAATTCAGTTGTTTCTAACTTCCGCGCTATAAGTTTCGTTAACTCAGCTGCTAAAATATTTGTAGGAATATTACTGAAAAGAATAGAGGAATGGATAGAAAGCCGAGGCGTATTGGAGGAGAATCAGGCGGGATTTCGAAGAGGATATTCAACAGTAGATAACGTGTTTACTCTTTACAGTATAATAAGTTATAAGTTGAACATTGAGAAAAGAAAAACCTATTGTTTCTTCATTGACTTCAAATCCGCATTTGATTGTGTGAATAGAGAAGCCCTATTCTACAAGCTTCATAATTTGGGACTCTCAAATAAATGCATACAGTTGATAAAAAGTCTCTACAACAATACAAATGCTGCAGTATGGTGTAAAGGAGGAAAAACAGAAAGTTTCAACATTGAGAACGGATTAAAACAGGGCTGCTTGGCCTCACCTTTGTTGTTTCTGATTTTCGTGCATGACATATGTGAGAGTATCGGTGGAGGCCTATCTATAGATGGTTTCAAAATAAACGCTCTTCTATACGCAGACGATATAGTAATTTTTTCAGATAACCCAGTAATGTTACAGAGAATGATCAATAATTTGAGAAGATATTGTATGCGATGGAATCTAGAATTGAATATGACCAAATCAAAATAATGGTGTTTAGGAGAGGAGGAAGACTGAGGAGAGATGAGAGGTGGTATTATGGAGAGGAAAGACTGGAGGTGGTGAAGGAATATAAATATCTGGGGGTTACTTTCACACCTGCTCTATCGATGCGTCCACATTTTAAAAATAAAGTAACAACAGCAAAATTTTATAAGTATTATTTTCAAAGCTAGAGGAGCTCTATTCCCGCTGAATTACAGACCGGAAAGACAGGAAGAAACACACAGATGTTCAATGTGCAATAGTCAGGAAAACGAGGACATGTTTCATTTTTTAGGTAGATGTAAAATTCTAGGAGAGATAAGAAAGACATGGTTCAATAAGTGGAGACTGGAAAGAAGAGAGGTCATAGAATACTTGGATGGAAAGAATTGGAAACTTTTGGTGGGGTATGTGAGGGCGGCTCTGAGGTATAGAAAGCAAATAATAGAAGAGTTCAATTATTAATGCTTTAATTTTTATCCTCTAACCGTTGGTCATTCTCTCTGTGATAAATGGATTGTATTATAAATATGAATCTTTGGTCGTGTATACTACTACCGAGAGCATCCATCACATATAACAGTAATATTAATTAGATAAAAACGGGTGTATTTTTATTATTATTATTTTCTTCTTTTATTTATCCTTTTTCTCTATCCTCATATGAATCAGGTGATAGTTCAATATTTGACATTTAAAATCTATTCTTTCAAAGACAGTCTGTTTAGTTATGAATCGCAAACCAAGCCAATTTTATATATTATTTTTTATTATTACTGTATCATATAATTTATGAAAGCTTTTTCTTTGTCTCAAGAGTTGAGTATTATATTTATCAAGTTCGGCTCAACTTCGGCTGACGGCAAAATGCCATGCCTAATGAACTGTTTACTTCTGATTTACTGTTTATTATTATTCCAATTTGTTTCTTTGTTTTCTACATTGAGAACTGTTCGAATCGTTTTGTTGAATAAAGTTCATTTCTATTCTATTCTATATAATTATATTAATTAAAAACATTTTTGGGGGTATAGCCCATATATATGAGCTCATTGGCTTTTGTGTTGGTAATGAGAGGGGTGATGATGAGAGATGACGACTGCTTTTTAGGCAAAGAACGGGGTGTCAGTATATATTATGACTAAGCTGTGGCCAAAAACTGTTGCATAATCTAGAATTGAACTTGGAACCTCTGGTTATCAGACTGACGCTCTTATCAATTACTCCAACCAGTAACTCAAATTGAATATTCATTACAATTTCAATTATTTTCCATGATTTCATTTTCATTAATAATTTATCCAATCCCCTCAAATAGATAGAACATTAATAGGCTCATAGAAAATGTTGATGAAAACTAACTTACTTTTAATGGTGGCAAGCAGAGTGAGTCCTTTCCATTTTCCCCTGTCCAATTGTATCGCAGTGCCAGCTGGTTTGTAAATATCTTTTCAATCATTCTTCATGTGACATTTTCTACTTTCCTTTCTCCAACGGTAGAAAGAATGTGCTCCTAAACATAAGAAAAATAATAGTATAATTGGTAATTATTAACTAAAGAGAACTAATTTATTCTAATCGTGAAATTTATTGTTCAGTCTAAATTCAGAATGACGCTTTTAAAATCACAATAACTTTTCAAACGTGTAATTACCGTTCTCCAAAAATAACAATTCATTGACCGAGTGAAGTGAGGTATAAGATTCAAGTTGACGGTTTGGCATTTCTCTTAATGTTTAAATGTTTATATGTTGCGCATTTACGGCAAAACGCGGTAATAGATTTTCATGAAATTTTACAGGTATGTTCCTTTTTTAATTGCGCGTCGACGTAGGCTATATACACGGTTTTTGGAAATTTTGCATTTCAAGGATAATATAAAAGGAAAAAGGAGCCTCTTCCATACGTCAATATTAGAGTAAAAATCAGACTATAGAATTATATATATATAGCGAGTTTTTGCAACTTCAGTCATGTCTCTTCTCGCTCCCCAATCGCCATCTTTCCTTATTTATCCAGTCTCCTTCAAAGAGACCTCTACTCTCCATTGAATGTGGACATTGGATACCCATCTCTTTCGCGGTCTACCACCACGCCTATTTCTGTTCGCTGGTACCCAATTCCATACTTTCAAAGGAAGTCTTCCTTCATTCATTCTGCGCAGGTGTCCATACCATTTCAATTGTTTCTCTCCAATGACATCCATTATCGTGTTTTTTGCGCTCATTCTCTCTCTTATTATATCATTCCTGATTCGATCCAGCAACGTCAATCCTAAACTCCTCCTCCAGTACATCATTTCCGCTGAAAGAAGTTTTTGAGAAGTTGATTTGTCCACACACCACACTTCTGACCCATACGTCATGACTGGCTCAATCATTGCCTGGTATATATATTTTTTGTATTTTTTGTTATGTTTTTATTCCATAGGATTGGATGTAGTGCTCTTATCATATTTTTCCCCTTCCTTATCTTCCCCATGATATCCACTCTATCCCTTCCATCATCACTAATAACAACGCCGAGGTACTTGTACTCCTTAACATTTCTAATCAATCCATTTTCAGTTTCAATATCCTGTCCTGTGCCTCCGAACTGCATATATTGTGTATTTTCTGTGTTAACCTCCAAGCCCCATTTTTTGTATTCTTCTATCAATTTTATTATCATATAGGTCATGTCCTGATGATCTTCTGCTAAAACTACCTGATCATCCGCGAAGAGGAATGTATGTATCTTGGAATCCTCCAGCTCGATTCCCATTGGGCTGCATTTCTGTGTCCATTTCTTTAGAGCAGTACACATATATACTATATAATTATACTATACACTATAGAATTATTCATCATAAATCAGCTGACAAGTGATTACACAGATGTGTGGAGAAGCCAGTCTATTGCTGTATTTCCATAAGGTCTATAGTTTCAATCAGGTACTTGTGGATGAGCGTGAGGTCTACTGTTCACAGAACTACTAGTACATAACCTGAAATTTTGGACTATTTATCATGTGACTAAATCAGGAATTGAAGTATTGGGTGTTGCCTGTTTTTCCTCTTCTTATCTCAGAATTTCTACTTAATAAATAACTAGTAGTTCTGTGAACAGTAGACCTCACGCAGTATTCTCATCCACAAGTACCTGATTGGAACTATAGACCTTATGGAAATACAGCAATAGACTGGCTTCTCCACACATCTGTGTAATCACTTGTCAGCTGATTAATGATAAGTAATTCTATAGTCTGATTTTTACTCTAATATTGGCGTATGAAAGAGGCTCCTTTTTCCTTTTATATTATCCTTGAAATGCAAAATTTCCAAAAACCTTGTATATACGTCGACGCGCAATTTAAAAAGGAACATACCTGTCAAATTTCATGAAAATCTATTACCGCGTTTCGCCGTAAATTGGAAAACATATAAACATTCAAACATTTAAACATTAAGAGAAATGCCAAACCGTCGACTTGAATCTTAGACCTCACTTCGCTCGGTCAATAAATTTTTGTTTCACCCAAAGTAACTGATCAATAATAATTATTATTATTAATCACTTAATAACATATTTTACATTCAATCTTCAACATTCAAAATTGGCTTATTCTTCCTCTGTCTATTAAGATATTAGATTTTGAATTGTAGTTGAAGATCTTTCATTCATTACAAATTTCTTGCATACAGATGATCAGACATGAAATACAAGGTAGACTCTTCCAAGTCCACAATAAGTATTCTATAAATTTATAATAATATTTTAATAAGTTCCAATCTCCATTAATCATTGCTATATAGACAACGGACTTGTGCAACTGCAATGGTACCCCTCGGTTGCCGGTCGAGTGACTTTTAATAATTATTATAATTAAATTAAAATTAAGTGGCCTAATTATTATAATAATTATCCAGCAGTTGGTGTACTGCAATATCTAATAATTCTTCCATATTCTATAAATTATTATAATAATATGTTATAATAAAAAGTTTGTACTCACAAACTGTATCATATTCTCTGAAGTCCTTAGCCATTCTTCAACTTTGGTTACGTCATCCACAGTTCTAAATGGTAGGTCGAAACCAACATTTTTCAAAGCGAATGGGTCAGCATCCTTTGGTTTTATAAATGCTAGGATTTCCGTTTGTATGTCTTTCATCACCTATATTTCTTGTATGGTTGTCAATTGTCTACATTTGTTATTCAAGGCTGGAACACAAAATTCATCATTCTATTAATAACATATTAAGACAGATGTCAACTTGTTTTCAAATTTATTCATGTGGAGTTAATAAATTTACAAATGCAATAAATAATATTATTTCATCTTAAGCTGAACTCACACAGGAGGCGCGTCGAACAAATTGAAAAAATTCTGCTCAGCGGAACAAAAAATGTTGTTCGGCTCACACCGAAAGCACTCCTCCTGTGTACATTTAGCTTTAAGGCACAATTCTCAAGCTGCAGCTCGGCTCAAGCTGCAGCTCGGCTCGAGCTGCCAGGCTCTAAATTTGCTGGTCTAGCCATCACAACTCTATTCACATAACTATATTATTATAGATGTTTACTCTGTTATTAGGGCTACCAATGTATACTAAAAGAATAAGAATACTTTTATTCCATTAAGGCAGTATACAATGCAATAGGAAATGTCAATGAAAAGAAAAGATTAGTCATTTATTTATTTGTTGATATAACTACAAATCATATGAATATAACAAGAAGTGAATAAAAATAACAAAAATTATAAAAAAATGAATTTGGGGATATAAAGTATTATGAGAATTGAAAAAAGTAGACCTAATACTAATAGCTCTGTAAACAGTAGACCTCGCACTCAGTAAGTTACCTTGACCTGTTGTTATGTTTTCTCAAAAATTAAATCTATTTCACACGTTGAATGTATACTAAAAGAATAAGAATACTTTTATTCCATTAAGGCAGTATACAATGCAATAGGAAATGTCAATGAAAAGAAAAGATTAGTCATTTATTTATTTGTTGATATAACTACAAATCATATGAATATAACAAGAAGTGAATAAAAATAACAAAAATTATAAAAAAATGAATTTGGGGATATAAAGTATTATGAGAATTGAAAAAAGTAGACCTAATACTAATAGCTCTGTAAACAGTAGACCTCGCACTCAGTAAGTTACCTTGACCTGTTGTTATGTTTTCTCAAAAATTAAATCTATTTCAAATCTATTTCACACGTTGAATGTATACTAAAAGAATAAGAATACTTTTATTCCATTAAGGCAGTATACAATGCAATAGGAAATGTCAATGAAAAGAAAAGATTAGTCACTTATTTATTTGTTGATATAACTACAAATCATATGAATATAACAAGAAGTGAATAAAAATAACAAACATTATAAAAAAATGAATTTGGGGATATAAAGTATTATGAGAATTGAAAAAAGTAGACCTAATACTAATAGCTCTGTAAACAGTAGACCTCGCACTCAGTAAGTTACCTTGACCTGTTGTTATGTTTTCTCAAAAATTAAATCTATTTCAAATCTATTTCACACGTTGAATGTATACTAAAAGAATAAGAATACTTTTATTCCATTAAGGCAGTATACAATGCAATAGGAAATGTCAATGAAAAGAAAAGATTAGTCATTTATTTATTTGTTGATATAACTACAAATCATATGAATATAACAAGAAGTGAATAAAAATAACAAACATTATAAAAATATGAATTTGGGGATATAAAGTATTATGAGAATTGAAAAAAGTAGACCTAATACTAGTAGCTCTGTAAACAGTAGACCTCGCACTCAGTAAGTTACCTTGACCTGTTGTTATGTTTTCTCAAAAATTAAATCTATTTCTAATCTATTTCACACGTTGAAGTTCAGAACGGAAGAAGGGCCAATGTGAAAGAAGTAATTTGAGCTAATCTGCAGTCAAATCAAAAGGGCCAAACTGTTTCAACTGCTTGGGCCAATCTGCTGGCCAACTCCAAACTAGAATCATGGCCTCAGCTTATGGAAAGACAAAGTTAGTAGACAACAGTCTACTTACTCTGATGGATTCAATGGGCCTAAATGGATCAAGGCAGGAAATTCATATTATTTCTGGCAACTTTAAAATGTCCAAAAAAGATTACATTTTGAGATGTGTGAATAAGAATAAGAAGGCAAGAGAAACAGTTATTGGAACAAGTAGTAGACTAGTCCAAGCAATGAATGCTCAAAAAAGGGTATAGGGGAAAATGTTTGGAAGACAATTCTTGACCCTGCAGTTCTGTTTAGGGTAGTAAGGATGTGAACATATCAAAAGTCCTCCCCCCTACCGACAGTGCTAAGGGGGTGGGGGTGGTTCAAAGGTACCATTTTTTGGTTTATCGCGTATAACTCGAAAACTATGTATCTTACGGACATAACTGTTATTTACAAAATTGAAGCTTACATAATTTCCTACAATATGCATCTCACAACGTATTCTATATCTTCTCTAGTTTCCGAGATATTCGCTCTTAAAGGTGTGGCATTATTGAAAAAACACGTTTGCTTCAATTTTTTTCAATTTTTGCTCTTATAACTTTTTAAAAAATCTGGTGTGGCGCACTCACACAACTTTCCTTGCCGTTATGAAAATTGATCACCTGACGCTAGTGTTCCCGCGCATCTCAAGTCTACTATTCAAAGACGCAATGACGCAAAGGGGCAATAACGCTTGAGGCACACATGAGGTCTGCTATCTCTTCATAGTGAATGATTTAATAGAATCAACAATAATTTGCAATTGAATAATCACATTTTCTCGAATTTCGTGCTTATTTTCAATTTTAGGTGAAAATGTTACAAAACATTAATTGTAGAGATTTTCATGCTCAATCTACTCCACTCGATTTTTTTTTGTTTAAATTGTATCTGAAGCCTGATAATTGGGAATCTAAAATCGAACTTTGCATTGATGGGGCGGAGCTCCAGGAATTTTTACAGATATGGGACTTGTGGCAGTTGATAGAGCTTATCGATGACTATTTTAGGTATGAATTTGATCAAAATCGTCGGAGCCATTTTAGAGAAAATCGCGAAAAACCCTGTTTTTGACAACGTTTTCGCCATTTTAGCCGCCATCTCGAATCGCATTCGATCGAAATTGTTCGTGTCTGATCCTTATAGTGTAAGGACCTTAAGTTCCGAATTTCAAGTCATTCCGTTAATTGGGAGATGAGGTATCGTGTACAAAGACGCACATACACTCATACACACACACACACACACACACACACACACACACACACACACACCAATACCCAAAAACCACTTTTTTGGACTCAGGGGACCTTGAAACGTATAGAAATTGAGAAATTGGGGTACACACACACACACATACAGACCAATACCCAAAAACCACTTTCTTGGACTCAGGGGACCTTGAAACGTATAGAAATTGAGAAATTGGGGTACCTTATTTTTTTCGGAAAGCAATACTTTCTTTACCTATGGTAATAGGGCAAGGAAAGTAAAAATCCATGCTGATTATGAGCTTATATTGTTCTTGAATGTTATCTTATATTTCAAGATTGTTTTGACTAGCTATATTGTTCTTGATATGTTATCTTATATTTTAAGATTGTTTTGACTAGCTAGCCTATTAGGAATTCGACGTCTTTATTTATTTTGTATAATTCTGGACTTTTGTATAACTGACTTTCTTTTAACTTATATGACGTTTGTTTTTAACATTATTGTAATGTTTTACAACAATAAAGAATGATTTGATTTGATTTGATTTACAGAGCATTGAATCCTCTTCAACTTGGTCTTCAATTTCACACTTTTACGAATTTCCCTACACCTTTTGCAGCAGCTTTAGTGTTGAGTGTGAAATCTCCATTTCTGTAACAATTGACCAATTGACAAAGGAATTTGGGGGGAATGTTTTAAACATAATTTTCGACTCTGCAGCTTTGTTAAGACTACTTAGGAGAATAACATATCAAAAGTCCCGATTCCCAATTCATATGGTAAGGGAATGAGGGTGGTTTAAAAGTTGCATTTTTCAGCGTTTTGCTCCCACGCTCATATCTTGAGAACAATGCGTTCAACCAACATAACTAACCATTCAAAAATAAAGCTTCATAGATTCTCTACACTCTTTGTTCAGTGGAATTTTGTGATATTCCCAACAGTTCCCGAGATATTTGCTCTTGAAGGTGTGTAATTGTTAAAATAATAGGTCTTTATCTATGGTTTTGCTCTTTCAGGGCTTATAACTCTCCAACAATGCATCGTAAAAACTGATCCTTATCGTGGGCTTGTAGAGCATTGAATTCTCTTTGAAATAAAGTGTATTATTTCACTATTCCAAGTTTTCCTTCCATTTTTATAGCAGCTTCAATCTAGGGAGTGAAATGTTCATTGCTGCAACAATTGATCGTTTGACAATGACATTTGAAAGGGGTGTCTGTGACACAATTTTCGACTATGCAGCCTAATTTGTACTAGTTAGTAGGTGAACATACCAAAAGTTCGAATGTTTATCCCCTCTGTTGAAGGTGTGGAACCGCTGAGTTGACACTTGTTGCAGCAATGAAAATTTCACCCCCTAGATTGAAGCTGCTATAACAATGAAAGGAAAACCTCGAATCGTAAAATAATACATCATTTCAACGAGAATTCAATGCTCAACAGACCTATATAACAGTGTTATGTCCGTAAGATACATAGTTTTCGAGTTACACGCGAGAAACAAAAAAATTGCACCTTTGAACCACCCCCACCCCCTTAGCACAGGGGGTAGGGGTGGGGACTTTTGATATGTCTACCTCTCTACTACCCTAAACAGAACTGCGGGGTCAAAAATTGTCTTCCAAACATTTCCGTCTATAACGTTTCTTTGACTGGACTAGAAGGCAATTCTCTCGAAGTTATTTCCTACCATTCAATGAAGAATTTATTGAAGTTTGCAAACTTTTTTTACATTAGATCTAATGTAATATTCAAGATGGTGGCTGAAATGTTGTCAGAAACAGTTTTTTTTCGAGATTTCTCGAAAACGGCTCCAACGATTTTGATCGAATTTATACCTAAAATAGTCATTGATAAGCTCCTCTATCAACTGCCACAAGTCCCATATCTGTTAAAATTTCAGGAGCTCCGCCCCATGCAAAGTTTGAATTTAGAATCCCAATTATCAGGCTTCAGATACAATTTAAACGAAAAATTGGAAAAAGTGGAAAAGATTGAGCATGAAAATCTCTACAATTATTAATGTTCAGTAACATTTCCACCTAAAATTGAAAATAAGCTCGAAATTCGAAAAATTGTTGCAATTGCAAACTGTTGATTCTATTAAATGATTTACTATGAAGAGGTAGCAGACCTTGTGTGTCTCCAGCGTTATTGTCCAGTCACCAGCTGGCTCAGATCTTTGAATAGGAGACTTGAGATGCGCGTGAACACTAACGTCAGGTAATCAATTTTCATAACGGCAAGGAAAGTTGTGTGAGTGCGCCACACCAGTTTCTTTTTCTATATCTCTTTGAAAAAATAGTTATCGATAAAACCTTTTGTATTTTAATAGAGACTAATAATCTATTCTTCAAACTATTCATTGATTATTGTACAATTTCATTGGAGAAATTCATTGCTCTTGGTATTGGGTAATACATCAGCAATAAAATTCAAGATTGGCCCACCAGGTATCATTGAGTCCTGAGAGCATAAAGGAAAAAGGGCCAATCTACCACATCGGTCCTTGCACTCATAGATGGTAGCTCATAAGCTTCAAACCAAAAGGGCCAAACTACATCTTCATTTAGTTTTCAAGTAAAAACTATTATAATTATATTCAATATTTTGAGAAACAATAACTGAAACCTGTAGAAATGTAATAGAAGTGTGTACTGAAAAATTCACAGTGAACTATCAGCAATATTTCTGTTTACATGACTGCATCAATCTTACACACATGGTTGGAAAATGCAGATTGGCCCTTTTTACATAACACCATCGGACTATTATAGTCCACTAGACAGCTGATTTATGATTAATAATTCTACAGTCTGATTTTCACGGTAATATTGGTGTTCGAAGGAAACTCCTTTCCCTTTTGCATTATCCTTAAAATGCCAAATTTTAAAAAGCCTTGTGTATACGTCGACGCGAAATTCAAAAAGGAACATACCTGTCAAATTTCATGAAAATCTATTGCTGCGTTTCGCGGTAAATGTGCAACATATAAACATTTAAACATAAAGAAAAATGCAAACCGTCGACTTGAATCTTAGACCTCACTTCGCTAAATAGATGTCTTGGTATTCATAATTTAATTTAAATTCATAATTTATAGTTTGTAAGTCTCTATTTTAGAATAAAGTTCTATCAGAATTATGCATAAAAACTAACCTCATTTCATGATTGTGACATAACCTAAAAATTTTCAAGAAAAATAATACAATGTAATTTCATCTTCAATGTGAATGACATATTCAGCACATTAATAATAAAAATATAACAATAATAAATTTTTATTTTAGTTTTTTTTACTCAATAGCCTACTAATTGTTTTATTCCAAAATCACTGGTTAGGATCAGTTATCAATAATAGCATAACATAAAATGAGATGTTTATTTATTTATCCAAGTTTCAAAAGTTTAGGTTTTGCTTTGGATAGGCCTACAAGGAAATCGAAACATACTTTCACAAAATAATTGTTAAAAAATAGTTTGGAGAAGATGCTCATTCCAATTAGCCCGCTTCAATCATATGTGCTATAATTTATAATGCCAACAACACAACAGTAGAATATTGAGAATTTCCCTCATGATTATTTCTTAAAGTCCTCGACTCAAATAAGTCAAGAACTTAATAGACCTCGGAGTTTAGAAGATGAAACCGTGACTCAGAAAGTCGATCCATTTAAATTGGCTGCCATTTCACATTTGTTTGAAAATGAAAATCTGTCTGATTTCAGTTATGAAAGCAAATTTTTGAATCAAATTATGAAAAAATATATTTTATTGATGAATTCAATTAATTTTACATAAAATCTATTATTTTATCAAAAAATGAACACCAATATTGGATTAAATTTAATGAGATGAATTGAGTAACAGCTGTGTACACTCTGTGGCAAAATGGATTCAAATAATAGGCTTGCATAGAGACTTGACAACGTTGTTCTCCTATCTTTCTTCACTGCTATTATGACGTGGACCTCACTATAGATAGCTCACTGTAGATAGAATACCTATTCAATCAATACCCAGCCTCACACTACCTCTAGGCCTACCCAATGCGCTTTAAAGAAGTGATTTCCACACATTCTCTTGCTAACCATAGCTTATATGAGCTGTTGTTACAATTCTGTATAGGTAATCAAAATATTACTGATATTCTAATATGGATGTAGATTATATTTATTTATAATAAAGAGCCGGATAAAATCAAAGTGGTGTAAGTCACATAAACATGATTTCGAGATATTTAAGCCTAAAGTTGACACAGCTTTAAAAATGTACTTATTGATACATTGATTTCAATTGTGTTTCAATTTGTTGTTGATGATCCGAATTGAATTTAAATACATTTTATTGCAATAATTGCAATATCAACCTCAGAAAATTCGAATTCTTCAGTGAGAGTATTCTTATAGTAGTGTGTATGGGTGATCTTTAACAAGGCGGAACCACTGCATGTTCCGGATTCCTGTTACACTGTCTTTCAAAACTGCATTCATTGTTTCAATTGAATAAAAATCGGATGTTTTCATCCTATCAATAATGAATTTACGACTGGATTGCGCCACCACATTGATCCAGTCTTCTGGTACAAATACATATTTTTGGTGTTTTCTTGATTTTTCAATCAGACCAAAGTCTTGATCGCATTCCATAAATGAGTGACCTGATATCAAAAATTTATGATCAATCTGCTGTATGTTTATGTTTTGAAGAATGAAAATCCAGAATTTTATGATGTTTTTGATTTTATTCTGTCCACCAGCATTATCACTGAATGCTAACAAATGTGTTATAGTGCTTGGAAGGTTCCGTACGTACTTAAGGAGACCCTATTTCCTGAGAGCCTCGTTGAGCTTCTCCCTCATGCCACATGAACATAGTAGCACTCACGGTATTTAGATGAAAACGGTAGGGGTCACGCAGTTGTGCGCAGTGGCCAGCCAGCTAGATTGTGTCATCGCCACCAACCGAAGTTTTTAACACCTATTGGCAATTTATGAAACTTATTTGTTAAAAACAGATGATTGAATATAAGATGACGTCAGCTGCACCGGAAATTTAGCACAAACATGCGCGTGAGACCTACCGTCTTCTATATACCGTGGTAGCACTATCGTCCGAAAGATCATGAACTCCAAAATTATAAACCCAGAGTTGTCTCAAATAGTAAACTTTGCTGCATGTGAGTAATGGTGTAGGCAATGTTTTCTCCAAATCAAAACATATAGCTTTGATTTTTGTTGGATTTTCTTTTGCCATTTGTATGGCTTCATTTTTAGCAGTTCTCGCCTTTTCGGCTTTTCTCAAGTGTAACTCCTTCAACTGTTTGCTATTTTCAACTATATATTTTGATCTTCACTGTGCAGAATTTTTGTTTGTAGTATATCACATGTTGTACATGTGTCAGAATGAGGCCGTTTGAATCGTAAATTAAATTTTGTGTTGAAAATATGTGTAAAATGTCTCCTTAACAGGGTTTTCAATTTGGTGCTCCTTGCAGTGTTCTAAATAGAGTGTGAACATTTTATGAATATTCAGCTCACCACTCAAATACTTGGCCTGGGGGTTCTTCATACGAGAATAGTGGCTAGAATAACTTGGAAATGATTTAATGTGCTCAATGACTATATCAATATCCAACTCAGGAATTTTATTAGATGGGACATGAGTACCCCTTTTATCTTTTGGGGAGACTCCAGTGGTTTGTCGAGATTTCAATACATTTCATTATTGAAAGTTCTTTTTGGACATGTTGTCTTCATACAAGAATTTATGAATGCAGTTTGGAGATTCCATGAACTGAGAGCCCAGTAATCATTGAAAATTTCTTTTCTTTCCTCCTCAGATATACTTTTACATTCATACCTGCAATTATGCTCAAATGGTTCGATCATCTTTGCTGGAACCTGATGGCCTTTATTATCTATGTACGTCCTACCTTCATTTCGTGCTTTCTTTGCTTCCAGTCTTTTCCAATTTGATTTGTTTACAAGTCTTTTTCTCGTCCTTTTTACTTCTTGGATATTCAATCCTGGTGCAATTTCATCTGAGTCCTGTTCAGTTTCAGGTATGTAGTCTCTATCATGGTCAGAGTCATCAGGTGGATCTGAGAAAAAAATATACAACAAATTCTCTGATTAGTTCCTTGTAACATTCAATAAAATCTATCAGTTATTAAAAATTTAATTTAATACAGTTTTCTGTATTAATTCCGTAGGGTTTCCAGACAAAACATCGACTTACAACTGGTATAGTTGAGAAATGTAATGCTAAACAAGCACCAAGTAGCATTGCAAGCAAACTAAATCATGCCAAATAATTATTTTAAGTAGGATCTGTAATAAAATGTATACTTTTCATGGAAAAATTTTGTAATAATAATGCTTAACCAATCAAAATAATTATTATTAGTTATAGTGTTCAAACATAAAATTAATAATACAGTTTCATGTCAGAAATTAGTGATTGGAATTAGTGATTTAAATTAATTTAAATTTGGTACATGTTAAAAAAAACTCTCACCTTCAACATCACTGTAGTTTAATTCGTCATTCTCTTTCATGTTAGTACGCCTTCTTGCTTCACAATCTTCCATTAACTTCAAAAGTATCGAGATTTCAGTTTAAAACTAATAACTTGGAAGCCAAGACAACAATCAACACGTTTCATTCAGCAACTCAAAAACAGTCAACTGCAGTGAAGCAAAAGCCGATGTGCGACAATCTTGGTGGCATACGGGTGTAACTGCTCTCTGCACTCACATCCCTCTGCTTCCAAACTACAGCGTAGTTTCATTAGGTAGTTTTCAAAAATGATACTAGATGTCAGCACAGATCAATAAATGCAGTTATATCTAATGAAGAAATAATGAGCCACAGAAGGAATATACAGCAGAAGGTCTTGCATGTCATTCTCCTTAGCAGCAGTGACAGGATGGTGAAAGAGTCACTCTTTTGATATCTCAGCCACTGGATTCTCAGCCAATCTATAGGATTTCCTGATGTGTCTTTCTTTCTCCTTGTTACACGTTTTTCCAAACTGGCTGATGAAAGAAACTCTTCTCCAGTCATTTTACTCAAGTGGTAAGGATCTTTCTTCTTAGCCCGAATGATTACTCTATGCCAGTCATCTGGGCAGTAGATTGGTTGAGCTTCACTATAATTTTCTATGCTAGCAGAGTCACCGTCGTTTGCTAGGCATTACTGGCCACTCTGCATAAACTTGTGATAAATAAGTTGTAGATTTCTGTTGTCATCTTGACCCTGAAGAAACCTCATTAATACGTTGTCACTTAGCTCTGAATCCATAACTAATATTACTAAACAAAAGTAAAGTCCAAATAAAGTTTTGAAAATTGCAAATAGAAACAGCATTAATAACCTCCTTCACTCTGTTGTTATCCACTAGCCATTATTGTTTACTGGTGCAGCGGTGTAAGTCCCAGATACCACTTTTACTTTCAACAGACAGCAGCTGTTTTTGTTGAATATAACAACAAGCTGCACTCTGTGCTGCTGCAGGGTGAACTATGACTTGGGCCACTATTTCATTCAAAATAATATGTTTATGAAATATATGTTTCTGATTATATCAGATCAGAGATTCCGTTACCATGTATATCTCCATTTAACAAAAAATGGACTTACACCACTTTGATTTCAACCGGTTTCATATATTTAATAGAGATGATATTTTAATAAGATGTATGGATGTACTCAATGTGATTCAATGTACATTTTATATAATTTATTGATTTTAATGTTTCAGGAGCGTATTTCCATTTCAATATTAATTAATATGTTCTCAATCACTGTAAGATTGGAATAGTCTTTCTCAAAATTTCTCTTATTACTCTGTAATAGGCTATATAATTCAATTATTGTATTGTATTTCATTATTATAAATGAAAATAGTCAAATGGAAATTGGAGCAGATGAGTGCATCATTGCCAGATAAGAGTTCATCAACATTGTCTACTTGTCTACTTGTATTTATTTTAATATTGTAATAATACACCTAACGAAGTAGCAACGTCTATTGGAGCGGGTTTAGTTAGACTGACTCATCTGTTCCAATTTTCATCGGACTATGTTTGTGCTGTTGACTATAGTATTGAATTGTATTAATATTATTTCCAATAGATGATGAGAGTAATAAGGTGAAGTTGAATTTAGGCATGTGACTTTGTAAACTTCACTATATTATTATGATTTGTAGTTACAAAAAATATCAGAAAAACTATAATATAAATAAAATATATTTCATATGAATTAAGATATATTTATATTGTGATATATTACAATTTTGTTCCTAAAAAATCTTAAGATCGATAAAAGTCGATAGTCGAAGTCAAAACATAATATGTTTTTTGGTCAACAAATAAAATCGATAGTCAGATGATCAGTTTGAATCAGATGAGGTAAAATCTCTTTCTGAAGTTATAAACAATTATAAACAGGAAAAAGGTTAAATAAAATTCGAAACAGATTAAGGGCCGGTTTCAGAGCTCGGGATTTAGCTAAGTTCTAGACTTTAACTGGCTTAAACTCTATAATAATCAGAAAATTGGATTTCCGAGTCAGAGCGTTAACATAGTTGAGGACTTGAATAGACTCTGGAGTTTAAAGATCATGTTAGACCCTGGAGTTAATAATTTAGCTTTCTGAGTGAAGGTCTTCCAAGTCCAGGACTTAAATTAGATTCTGGCTTCTTTCCGAGTCAAGGATTTATCAAAAATCATCAAGTCCAGGACTTGAAACAGCGTGATTTTAAACCCTCGACTGGGGTAGGGTTTAAATTCAAGTTCTAGACTTAACTGAGCAAACACAATTCAGTTATTGTTTTGGAGTAGATAAAAAGCGAAATAGATATCATGGAATACCTAAATTATTTGGATTAGTCCATCTAAATTCATAATTTATAGTTTGCAAGTTCATTTTGGAATAAAATTGTACCTATCAGAAATATGCGTAAAAAACTAACCTCATTTTACGACTGTGACATAACCTAAAAATGTTCAAGCAAAATAATTCAAGGATCGCCTTGGAATTTGTATTCCAATCTGAATGTTATTATTCAATGTCATATTCAACATATTAATAATAATAACAATAATAAATTATTACTCCAGTTTTTTTTTCAAAACAAATACGTTTTCAAACTCAATAGTCTAATTAAATTTTATTCCAAAATCACTGGTTAGGATCAATGATCAATAATAGCATAACGTAAAATGAAATGTTTATTCATTCACGTTTCAAAGGTTTTGCTTTAAATAGGCCTACAAAGAAATCGAAACGTATTTTTACAATATAGTTTGGAGAGCATGCTCATGTAATCAGCTGTTTCCGTTTTGCTATAATGCCAACAATACAACAGCTAAATATTGTGAATTTCCCTCACGTTTACTGTGTTCAAGTCCTGGACTCAAATACCGGTAAGTCGAGAACTTGATAGACTCCGGAGTTTAGAAGATAAAATCGTGACTCAGAAAGTCAATTTAGACCCGAGAGCTTATTTTAGTCCTGGACTCTGTAAGTTCAGAACTTATAGATCCCGAGCTCGGAAACCGGCCCTAAAAGTAAAGTTTATACTTTACTAAATGATAGAAAATATAACTCAATATTTTAAAGTTTTAATTTTATGTTGGTAATACAAATGACATAGATTAGGTGTGGTTCTGTGACTTAGGCTCTTCTCTCAAGAATGGCATATGGCTTGGCATCTTTGTATAATTCGTTCTCTTGAAATTTTCTCTATATTTAAAATTGAAATGGATACTTGCTCTTTCTTATAAAATTTATTAATGTTGTATATCATCTGTGAAGTGTAGATTTTGTTCTTTTCTTGTTTTGTGTAATAAAATTTTGTATAAATGCAAAGCCATAAGCCTAGCTTCATTTATGAAAGATAAGTATGGTTTAGTTTGTAAGTTATATATCTGTTGGTTTCCAACTAAAATCATTATTTCCAGTTTTGAGAAAACATTTGAGCTTAAATCAGATGATTATACCCGATGTATTTGTGATTGACAATGTTCAATCTGTGTTTTGAATGTTCTCATGTAATCTGAAATTTTAAATGACCAAAAAATCATGAAATTATAATTTGATTTGCTCTAGACAGGAGTTTTTATTCAGAAACAGTAAACCCATTCATAATTTCTATCAAGATATTGGTAATAGGAACCGATAGCTTTACTTTAGGGACAGGTGAAAAACTATCAAACCAGTTCAAAAAATTGATAGTATGCCAATATGCTCTTCAGAGCTTTTTATGGTAAATTATATTCTGCGTGATGTCACACGTTCCCCTCTTGAATTCCTTATAAATGTTCTCCCATGAGAGATAGAACCCAAATCTTCCATAAATTAATACTGAAATAACTCATGAAATAACATTTCATTCCAAGAGAAGCTGACAATAGTAATTCTCTACAGTAAAAAATAGGATAAGTACAATTATTATAATTCATCATAAATGTAATTTATGCGTCATAATATCATATTTGATTTGATATTTGCTGCTCATCATTATCTACTTTTCCATGTAGACTCAATTCATCATTCAAATTTATAGTTTGCTCTCTTATAATCAACCTCACAATGTTTCCTGAAATAATAGAATAGGGTTATTAAATTTTGATAATTTCATTTTTCATAAAAATCTGTCTATAAAGAAAATATTCATTAGAAAATAAGGATAAAAGAAGGAGTACTGGGATCTTCATCATGGCATCTCAATTATATTCAAATCAATCATGCTATTACAGTGTATAAATCAAATTCATAGATTAAATCCTATATTTATTTATTATTTATTACAAATAAACTACATCCTATTTTTCCTGTAGATAAATTGCTATTCCTAATAATGTGTTGATCTATATATATATATATATATATATATATAATATATATATATATATATATATATATATATATATATAGCGAAATGGCACTCACTGACTGACTGACTGACTCACTCACTTGCAGAACTAAAAATCTACCGGACCAAGAACGTTCAAATTTGGTAGGTATGTTCAGTTGGCCCTTTAGAGGCGCACTAAGAAATCTTTTGGTAATATTTTAACTCTAAGGGTGGGTTTTAAGGGTTTAAAGTTCGTCTTTTAGCATGTATATTCTTCTTATTCTCTTAATTATAATTGAAAAATGTCCATACCATAAATGTTAATATAGAACTATAATCTAGAGAAAGTACTTGTTCGAAACAGTTGTTAACTGGTAACTAAACTAATAATTTTGTCAGGTTGGCATTAAGTTGAGTTGACTTTGTTAGTTTGGCACCAAATTGAAGATTGAAATGCATTTATCGCGGGAAAATTGATTGGGCACTGCTACTTCAATCAGAGCTATTCCTGGGAATATTATATTACTTGCCGTCAGGCTCGCTTATTCGCTCTCCATATCCGGTTAGCCAGACGTTTAGTCTGAACCGCCGACTGGACCGTCCCAACATATGATCGTTCTACAAATAAAAAATGCATGGGAGCGAAGCGAGCCTGCTGATCTCATTCTTGGACGACCCAGTCGGGGGTCCAGGGGGCGGAGCCCCCTGGCTAGACGGATATGGCGAGCGAAGCGAGCCTGACGGCTAGTAATTTTATATAAACACAAATAACAAAAAGATTAATTATTCACACCAATGAGTTATCACATTAATGACACCTGATAACATGTATAAGAAATTAAAACCGGAAATGTGTGATGTCATCCAAAATAGAATAGACCATAAAAAGCTATTGATCAGATGATGAGCTGTTTCAATAATTTCATACAATTTAGCAATAAATTTAGTGATATTTTTTATCCCATTTATGTTGCAATACGTATTCATTTATTTAACAACAATGACAAAACAACTTAATTATAAAAATATTGGAAACGAAAAAACATGCTTATTATAGCCCTTACTAGGCCTATTCCATTCCCGAATTTTGATTGCATATTAGTCCAAAACAGGTTATAATTCTTCAGCAGTTTTAAACACATACATTTTGATCACATAAAATTTTGAATTTGGAATGTTAATATAGGAAATCAACTGAAACAATCCACTGTATATAGTATAAAGTCAAAAACTTGGAAAATATTGAATAAACATTGGCATTTTTGAGCCATAATATAAACACCAACTCACTCACTGAATCACCTAATCATAATATTATTATTATGAGGAGATTTTCTCCACTTCCAAGACTCATTCATTTTATTTGTCTATCGGAGAATGTTTTTATTAATTCTATTTTATCTTTTGCTAATGAAATCCAGGATGTTTAGCGTTGTTAATACTCGTAAAAGAAAAATGCTTTTCAAATCATAATTTACACAAGAAATTACTTTGTTTCTTATTCTTAGTAAATGAGGTTGTGGTTCATATCTTTGTTAGGTCTACTGTTCAAAAATCGACCTACTAGTTATATTTAAAGCTAAACTCATGTTATAATTATGTATTGTAAAAATTGTTCATTGTTTGAATCTTATGTGGCAGTGTTTTTAATGAAATTGTTTTTTTTTTTTTGAAAACTTATTTAGGCTAATTTGTAATAGGCAAAGTGGTTAATAATTAAAAATATTTGTTTTTCATTGTGGTAGTATTTTTATTCCACATCATTAATTGTATTAACAGCTTTTTCTGTAGGCTCTGTGTTTACCAATCTCCCAGCCCCACTCTCCTAGTTTTATCCTTCCTCCATCAATCATGCTTCCTATGTTCCTGTAGGAAGTATTTACTGTATTTAAAATTGAATTCATTCAAAATAGCTACCATGCTATTTGCCAGGTGCTAGTTATTAGTTAAGTAGCACTAGTAAGATAAAATTCTGAGTAGTTACCTACCTGCATGATGATCATGGTGTATTCTATTAAAACTTGATTTGTCATTTAATCACATTTTCCGGAGAATCCTCTAAGAACGTTATCTATTATCAATAGAACTTTATTCTATTGTAAATAAAGAATAATGATTTTGTTCAATCAATATGGAGTATTAAAACTGGAAGCTTAAAAAAGCACTTGCTAGTTCAAGAAAATAGTTGGCTACCCAGGCACTAATGTTTAAAAAATTGGTTCACCAATTATTGCCAAGTATTTACAAAATACATACCTTATAACCTGAATTATCATGTGAATCAAGTTTGGGTAGAGTATTAAAATTTGCTAGAATTGAAAATTATATTATTCATATTATATCATAATAAATAATTACACATTATAATGATAATATTATAGAAGATATCGATTTTCTCTAGTTATAATAATTCCTAGCAAATCAAACCTGATCTATAGACGTTCTGGTTTGATATCTTTGATATTGCTATGTACAATGTATTTAATCTACTAGGGTACGTACACAAATCTCAGACAATGACCAGCCTCAACCCTATGGGGTTCCACATCAGCAATCTCTGTTACTGACTTCATCTCATGTTACACCCCGAGACTTTTTTAAAGTATACATTCTAGGATTGGTCAGATTATCAGTCGATACTGAGGTCTCGCCGACTTTACAAGTAGTGCCATTGAAAACTGTTTTTTTTTTCATTGAAACTTGATTCTATTACTACTCCATTATCAATCTACTCAAATGAAGTCTGTAATTTAGTTTTTGGTAATTATGAAAGAAGGAAAACTAGTTGCTCCTTATTCCAATAGTAAATGGTTGAGAAAACCAAGTCTTCCATTAAGAATATCTATCACATCAATTTTTCATAGAAGTTCAATTAATTAAACAATCTCAATAATTATTGTTCTTTATACAATCCCATCCATCTCAAGTTGAACAGAGCATTCAACTAGAGATAGCTGTGATAGGAATCATAGGTACTATATTATTGGAAGATTGGTGCACCTAGAGTACAGAGGTATTAGTGCTTGTATGATCAGTTCACTAAAATTGAGTCATAGTTGAAACCAATATACTTACAATACCGAACCTGTATTCTAGGTACATTGGTTGAAACGGTGATTATATGCATATCTGCCGCTATGAACTTCAAATTTCTTACACCTGTTCTGGCAAATCCATAGCGTATGCTATAGCTTACACAACATACAGTGCTCAGTGTTTTGTAAAACAAGCCTTGATAAAGTGCAACGGCCTTGAGATTTGAACTAAAACCTAGGTACTATAATACTAACGTCTTTATTCAAATATGCCCACCCTAGTACTCTCTACTTCCTGTATCACATCAACTGAGACATCCATTTGAATAACTTTCATAAGCATTCCTTTGACAGGGCATTGCTGGAACGGATGTAGCCAAAGAAGCATCAGATATAATACTAACCGATGATAACTTCACTAGTATTGTGAAAGCAGTCATGTGGGGAAGGAATGTCTATGACAGCATCGCCAAGTTCCTGCAGTTTCAACTGACAGTCAACGTAGTAGCTGTTATTGTTGCTTTCATTGGTTCTTGCTCCGTACAAGACAGTCCATTGAAGGTTTGTTGAACATTTTTGAAACTAGTAATACAGGTTAACATAATTCATGATAAGATAAATGATTATTCCAATAGCTTTGCTTACAAATTATTTTCGTTAAGAATGACTAAAAGAGCTTACTCGTGCAACTGCGTACATAATGTGCAACAGGTTTTATTTGATTTGTAATCTATTTCAGGCAGAATTAATTATATTTATCCTCTGACGAGATTCCTTCTACAGTAAATACAATTTTTTGTCTGATAATTAAAAAAAGTAGAAAATTGTCCAATTAAGAGAATTATCAGCTATCTTTAGATTTCCAATACTGTACCAGTATATAATATGTCTCACTTAGAAAAGATTTTTGAATTATACCAAAGATTTCCTAGTGATTAGATCACGATTCAAATGAATACATCAATGATCAGAGCGATAAGAGCAAGTAAGTTTTATGCTTTTGATGTTTTGTTTCTGCTTCCTTTTCACTATAGACCTATATTTGTAGAATTTATGAGTTGAAAGTGACTCCTGTGGAACGGTTAAATGTTTGTTAATATTCGAACCAGTAGGCACAAATATCTGAACCAATATCAAGTAGGTGGATCTTTATCACCAAATATAATCGTGTTCCAAAATTGCAGGCTGTTCAGATGTTATGGGTGAATCTGATAATGGATACTCTGGCATCCCTTGCATTAGCCACTGAACTGCCAACACCAGACCTTCTTCTCAGAAAACCGTACGGTCGCACGAAGCCACTCATCTCCAGAACCATGTGGAAGAACGTACTTGGTCAAACTATCTATCAATTGGGGGTCATATTTTTCCTACTATTTGCAGGTAGGTTTTGTGAGATCATATTCATTGAGGGAAGTTAGTCATGTGTGTGAATAGTCCTACAGCATGTGTAGGATTGTATCTTTTAGGGTGGTCACTAACGACAAGACAAGGACAGAACAAGTGTGTTGAGCATGTGTGCGCACACATATATTATAAAAAATAGTTGAAAGATATTACTTTTAACAAGGCTCTCACTCAAAGACAGAGAGGCCCGATACTCTTTCCTTCATTTATCATTCCCACTACCTAACAGCATTCTCCCTACTTTTGTGTCAGTACGGTATCCAATTGTGCGCAGCATGCTTACTTCTGTACACTATAAATTTCTTCTCTCCTTAAGAATTTACAAAAAGTGAATATAATTATTAACCAGTGTTGGAGTAATTAAAGTTCCTTCCGAGTAATAAATGAATAATATCAATAATATTAGTTAAACATAGTAATCCAAAAGTGTTAGTTGAAAACCAAACTATGTTTGGACCAAGAAAACTGATCAAAGCTGTCGTCTGCTCAGGGGGAGGGGGGTGTAGATAAGTTTTTCTTTTCATTCAGTGTCCTCAAGTGATCAAGAAATTTGAGAAATCATTATTAACCTGAGAGGGATTATCAGCTGAATAAGTTGAACATCAAATACAAGGTGTTTACGAACTCCCTACCAATACTCTAGGGCATTGTTTCAGTTGTAGAAAATAGCTATTTATGTATTAAGAGCGTAATGCTCGACTTTATCGCTTGCGCAAAACAGTGACGCACAGTTGTAGAAAAAAGAATTTACATACTCAATTCTCCTTGTAAAACAGCTTATTTCTGAGGAGAATCTACTTTTTCGCTCGCTAACCATCCGCACATGCGCAGTAAATTTTCTTTACACTCGCAAATCATTCGCGCATGCGCAGAAGAGTTTCTTTACGCTCGCTGATCAGCTGATGGTAAGCAGCTCGCCAAAAGGTCAGATCTTAACCTAAAGAGTCAGTAATTGTAACTCCGCCGATATAAGTAATTTAACAGGTTTGAGCAGTTGTAGAAAGAATTTTGTATGTAATTCGCGCGTAATACTTCTTTATCGCTCTTGCAAAATTTACCTATCGATTGATACCAGATTTTTTAAGATTGGACCAATATTAATTAACTGAGATATGGCAGCTTTAGTGATAGGTGACAGCTGGGGTTAGTTGCAGTACATGCCAAGGCATGCGGCTAAAGTCTGCCACAACAATGCAACAGTCTCCATCTGCTTTGCATGTCATTTGTAAGCTATTTTAGATTATTTCAAACTCATAACATCTGTAGCTCATCCTCACTTTCCTGAACTATCACTGTATTGTCAGCAAACATGAGAGAGTTGAGGAAGACTTCCTGCCCAATTTTAACACCTGAGTCTACTCTTCACATCCAATGTAATAGACAAAATAGGTACATTAAAAAAATAAGAAAGAACAGAAAAATCTCCAAATCCTAAAAAATATGCTACCGGTCGTAGCTTTACGATCAGATACAATGAACATATAAAAGCATCAAAATCAAATTCAGAATTCACATAATTATGCAGAACATTCAGTAGCAACATGACACAATCACAAAAACATTGAAACACATTAAAATATTACACATCCTCAAAAAACGTTAGAATAATATGAAATTTTCAAATACCTCAAAAACGACTAATTCAATTTAATCAATTTCAAATCAGACGCCATCTTCTTACACATTTTTGCCACACAGCCCAACCCTTGAAAAGCAAGCGCCCTTGGTGCCAGGCTGATGAAGGTCCTCCTAAGGAGTGGAATGCATTCCTTATTTCATCATGAAGAATTGTTTTTTTGAATAAACACAAATTCACAGTGTCTATACTACAACATAGTTATTATAATAGTGTTTTGTCATGGAAAAGAACATCAATATAATATTGTTGTCTATCAAAATATCCTCTGTCAGAGGATAGGCATTAAACATTAGACCTAACCCTATTTTTCTAGCCCATTTGAGCAGAAGATACAAGAATGTGAATAAGATATAACATAATTATGAATAGTATCTACATAATAAGCTAGAGTAATGCATTAGAACTTTGCAACATTATCCTCAAATAAATAAGATCTCTATTTGAATGATTGTAAGTCACCCAGTAAATAAAACTGCTTTCTCCACGTAATCACAATAGAATTTTATCAGTTTGTTTTGATCCTTGTGTTAGGGAGTGTTATATACAAAAAAATAAAAACGATTAGAATTTTTAATTCACAAATCTTCTTTTTATTGGAAAATCCTATTGAATTATTACATTAATTTGCAGGTGACAAAGTCCTCGGAATTCCATCAGGCCGAGATAGTGACAGTTTTGAACCGACCCAGCATTACACAATTATTTTCAATACATTCGTTATAATGACATTATTCAATGAGATTAATGCCAGAAAAATACATGGCCAGAGGAACGTTTTCAAAGGGGTTTTCACCAATCAAATTTACTGCTGTATTTGGATTGGAACAGTCTTCAGTCAGGTGATACTTTTACATTTTAATGTCGAATAGTGTGTTACACTCTACATGATACTAAAATGGAGGAGTGAATCTTGACTGTTTTTTAGCCATCTCTAGCAATGTCATGATCAACGAACTGACAATGCTGTGGACTTCAGCCTTTCAGATGAACAAATCAGTTAATTATATCAAGGTTTTGGAAAAGATCAGTCTTGGGCTGAGCCTTTTGTTCCTTTCCCAATCATTTATTACTAGTAGTTCTGTGAACAGTAGACCTCACGCAGTATTCTCATCCACAAGTACCTGATTGAAACTATAGGAAATAGTTACCTTATGGAAATACAGCAATAGACTGGCTTCTCCACACATCTGTGTAATCACTTGTCAGCTGATTTATGATGATAATTCTATAGTCTGATTTTTATTCTAATATTGGCGTATGAAGGAGGCTCCTTTTCCTTTTATATTATCCTTGAAATGCAAAATTTTCCAAAAACCTTGTATATACGTCGACGCGCAATTAAAAAGGAACATACCTGTCAAATTTCATGAAGATCTTGAAACATTTAAATATTTAAACATTAAGAGAAATGCCAAACCGTCGACTCGAATCTTAGATCTCACTTCGCTCGGTCAATTATGATGTATCATTTATTAGTGTAAAAATCAATGAATGAACAAGTATAGGCCTAAATATCACAAAAATCAATAATTGTACACTACATTATTCGCTATAACGTTTTGAAGAGCACTAAAACTTAGACAATTCGTCATCAGAAAAAGCTCATTTCGATAACAAGTTTCCGAATTATCGATGGCTATGACAATGAAACAGGACAATTTTTACAAAAAAAAAAAACTGAGTAAAAGTTGTCTCTATTTCAATCATCGTATGACTATGCATTCTATATTTATACAAAAAATATATTAATATTATTGCTCAGTTCACATCTGAAAAATAAAAAAGGGTGAACAGAAAAATTAAAAAGTTGATACGAGTATCACCTTTCACCTTAATATTTCAAGTTTGAGAAATTATTTTTTTCACTGTTGTCAAAAAATACAAACAGTTTAAAAAGTAAAGCTACTTCATTGTTCAATCAGTTCTTATATCAATGCAATCATTTTTTCCATCCAGGTGCTGATCGTTGAGTTTGGTGATGAAGTATTCTCTACTATACGCCTCTCATTCGATCAGTGGCTGTGGTGTGTATTCTTTGGCATTGGTTCTGTGCTGTGGGCGCAACTGATCACTACTCTTCCCACGAAAATGGTGCCAAGAGTTGAATCGTAAGTATAAAAACTTTATTTTACAACAATTTTATTCATTTTGTTAGTTTCCGTATTTTACTAAGATTGAGGTTGTTACAACTTGGTTGTATTTGTTCACAGTTTATTTTATTCATGTAAAATTCAGTCCAATGATCAGTAATGTTTGATATAGGCCTACTATCTTCTCAGTTACTATATTCAAAGAGTAACGAGAATCGATGCAGTAAAAGTATTACTCAATCTTTGAAATTGTTATTCACAAAAATTCGTGGGAGAAACAGTTTTGAGTTGAACCTATTTTACTCTTTCAATCAGTATTATTAATGTGCATGCTTGTGTATTGATTCATAAGGCGAAGACTCATCTATTGACATTCAGTAGTTTTATTCCACATTCTCATTCTATCTTTTCTTATTCTGATACAATCCTTTTAATTTTAATATATGTAATGAATGATTATATATTCATTGCTATTGTGCTTCCAGCATCAATGTCGAGCTTCTTGCTCAAGAGCTACAAGATAGAAGAAAACGGCTGGCTGAAGAAAATATCAGTATCTTGAAAAGACCGCAAGTCCATCAGCTATTGGATAAAGTACCCTCAAAGATAAAGAAAAAAATCAAATTTTTCATTGATGACAAAACTGTTATTATTGTTACCGATAGTCCCCAAGCTGATACAATCATTATCTACAACAATAAAAATGTCAAGCTTTTGAATGCCAATCTGGAAGATTGCTTAGAATACCTCAGCATTATGAACACAGCCAGAGAGCTCCATTATATGTATGAGATATGATCTCAATTCAACTCTTATTCTTGTTAGTTGTGATTAATACTTTTTAATTTTACAGAATCAATCTATGCAGTTGAAAGTTTGTTAGAGCATAGAATACGTTTTTACTTTTTCACTCAGATCTGTTAATTTTGCAGTAATCTTGTAAGACTCTTCAAGTTATTAAAAAAATCAATGTTTAATTACTTTACTAAGAGATGTGTGAGGTATGATATAATTTAATATTTATTATAATTTAATGTTCCCAACAACCATCATCCATGTTATATTTCTCCATTATTGAAAAGCACAGCTACTCGGTAAACATTTTGTTTGATTTATTTTCCATTGTGATTAAATGTTATTGTGCCTGTTACGTGACTGTATTTTTTGTCTTATCATATTCATTTTAAATGATGGACAGTCTATTTCATTTTCACATAACTCACAACTCACATTCAGTTTGAACCTTTTAGTTTAGGTTGGAAGGTGTCGCTGAAGTTGAGTGTGCGACCTGGCTGAGATCTGTCCGCCCACGTACCATCGGGATAGAACATTTCTAAATATCTCAATAAGACAAATTCCATGATCTCTATATAGTTTAATAGAAATAATCAATTTTTTCACTCATAAACTATGCTTCACAACGTCCAATACACAAGGACAAGCAAAAATGAGAAACACGTCAACATGAACATTGATATGGTAA
Organism: Nilaparvata lugens; assembly: GCF_014356525.2. Taxonomy (NCBI): domain Eukaryota; kingdom Metazoa; phylum Arthropoda; class Insecta; order Hemiptera; family Delphacidae; genus Nilaparvata; species Nilaparvata lugens. The sequence continues at coordinate 27,738,223 of NC_052508.1, forward strand.
TTCTATAGTAGATAATAAAAAATATTATTATTACATAATATCCACTCACTTTTATAAAACAATGATAACAAATATTCACTTTTATATCTGTACAAAGTTATATGATCACGCTCATATAATTTATCCATTAATCCTTATTTTTCAATCGAATATGGTCAGCTATTTTCAGAAAAATGCATTAGCCTATCAATCTTTTTTCTGTGACATTCTCCCCGTTGAATTTACGTCTACTAAATTCAACCGTGGTTCAGTGTCATAATCTAACTTACGTCATTAATCCGCTGTGGTTCACGGTTAAATTTGATAGAAGTTCTCAGTTATCGAATTGATAGTTTGACACCTTGTGGGACCGGACTCCCCAAGTAGTCTACGATTAACTGGGCCTTGACTTTTCAAAATTTCATATCAATAGAGTATTCCCAACGTCAAGCTTCATCTGGTCAAAAACACAGAGATAAATGCAAATTTCTCCCTCTCAGTACTATCCTAGTAGTACTTTTCCTAGTACATGGATATCCATAGTTGGAAAAACCCTTCAATCCTCCACCCTTTTTTATGCACCACTTCCTTTTTATTTTGTTTTAATGTGTATTGTTGTTGTTGTTTGCATGTATTCGTTTTGTTAATCTCTGTATCAAACTTGTATGTGTGTCTAAAAATACATTTTGAAATCATCATTAACGACGAAAGAAAAAATCTTCTCATGATATTTAAAAAAAATAAAATTGTGTTATGGCTGAAAGTTTTGTTAACATATTTCAACTTTTTGTTCACATCAACAGACCAGTGCCGGCCACTTCCTCTTCTTATCGTCTAGCTCATTTCTCCACCATCATAATTCTTCTATTCAGATCCATTCCTGTATATTATTGTAGTCTTTGAACACACTAACATAATTCGATAGACAGCATTAAACAACGTATCAATCAGTTTCAAATCACCTTATTATGGAGTTTATAGATTGAAGCAATATTATCTCTTTCTCTCGAAGTATTATCTGCATTATTGTGTGGATCCACGGTGGAAAGTAAATTCAACTATGAATCCAATCATACAAGCTCTATCATAGAATTGTATGCTCAACATATCAACCAATCAAATATGTCCAATTAGCGAATCAACTCTTCCTCACATACTCTGTCTTAATTATATAAACTCATTTGAATCCTTTACATATTGACTTTCCTTATTCCTTCTTCTTCATCTCATAGAATTTCTCTTCTCAAGCTTTTGATGGTAGTCTCTTTCATGATTTGATTATGTCCACATCACCGAAGGAAACTGTAAATTATCGTCGTCTATAAACGTGAGTATAATTTCCCCACTTCAAAAAATATTGACATCCAAATACAGCATATTTATGAGTGAGAAGGAAATGAGACGACATAAAATTATTCGTTACAGCCTGCATATTGGAGTTTGATCTCCATACAAATATTTTCTCAGTAGCTTTCTGAACGGCTGGATGTTGCTTCAGTCTGGTTAGTGCCAGCAGACGAGCTGCCTTCTTTCATCGTTCGCCTGGAAATGGTTGTTTTCTTTGATGATGAATTGTTGGTCGCCACCGACCTCCCAGTTGGTTGAGGGCGTTCTGCTTGTTGTTGCTCTTGCTCTTCCTCTTCCTCTTCACCCTCAGCTATCACACTGGATTGGATCCAGTCGCGGATTCTGTCCTTCTTTGCCACTCGATCCACCGTCGTCTCAATGCCGTACTCGGCCAGTGTTGCCAGCAGCTTGTTCTTCTCCTCCAAACTGCTGTGGTAGCTGTACATCGATGGGCACAGACTCTCGTCTTCATACCCGGAGTCTGAAACATGAAAAAACATTCAACATTTTCATCACAGTAACATTTTAAGATAAGAGTGGCATGTAGGTAAATAAAACCACGTCAAGTCAACAGTGAAAGTTATAATTTGATTCAAGCAGAAGATGATGCTCACATGAGCTGAGCTTCTAATTTCTGTTAAGTACTGTTGATGTAAGAGATATGGATGAATGAGGAATTTCATTTTGTTCAAATGTTAATGAATGAATAATTATTATCAAATGAAAATAGCTGTTCACCCTGTTGTCAATATATGCGGTAGCAGAATTCTCCGGGGTGGTTTACAGCATTTAATTGGATTTCCGTTTAATAATAATTATTGAAGGTAAAATTTAAAAGCTCATTCATTTTTTATAAAATTATTTCTTCACTCTCAATCAGGAGAACTGAGAAGAGATCAGCTACACTGTTGTGACCATCTGTCTGCTGTGACAATCCTTTCCACTGGACAATCTTGTTTTCAATTATTTTCAGAATATTTAATATTCTCTAGCGAGAAATTCAAACATGTTTCATTCATGAGCTAATTATATTATCACATATAATGCAGGCTTTACTTTAATGTAATACTTTTTTCCTGTCAAGTATCCCAATTTAAAAAGATTGATTACTAATATACAAGTGTCACCTGGTGATATGGAACATATATATGAATCATATATTTATCTCATATTGATCAGGATTTTAGAGTTTTAAATTGGAAAAATTTTATGAACAGTGTTTTTGTCTTTGAACAATCTTTGTCATCGACAGAAAGATTGTTTATTTCATTTGTTGTCAAAATTAATGTAGCTTCTCTTTTGTTTTTAATAACAAACGTGCCGCTTGTGCGACAGATAAAAATATGTACTTGAAATGGCTTTCATGTTTGGCATTGACTGAGTTATATTTAATACCCAAAATTTAACTTTTGGTCTGAGCGTCAGTGTGTGTGAGCTTGTTCGATAGGACTGAAAGTTAAGTCCGGCTGATCCAGTGAAAAAGGCTAGATTTCGGTTCGTTTAATAGTACAGTTATTCTGTCACAGATCGGGCAGTATAAAAATAATTGTATTGTTAAGGGAGACGGGTTCTGAGCCTATTCATTGGTTCAGTTAATATTTGTTCTTTTAAAATACTAAAGTCGCGAAATACCAGTGGATGCCAAAGTGGGAAGCTATTTCAAAAAGGTAGGTGACAACTGAATCATTGTTCTTAAATTTTCATAGCCACAAACATTGAATCCTCATTAGCAGCAAGCGAGTGTTTTCCCCATTAATTCATATCAAATATTGTTTTATAATCAAATTAATCTTGTTTTGTTCAAATGTACATATGTTAAGATTCATTAATTAAAGTTCTAGTTATTCTGTTCTTTTTTCGTTATCATAGTTTCCCCCCCCCTACATATATTTGGTGTAGGCACATCGTGCTTACATATTTGGTGGAGGCTTCTCCCGCCGTTCCACACGTGCTTACATATTTTTTTTTGTATTATTATAGGTTTCTTTTATTCAAAGTAAATAACATGAAACTAATCACGTCCAGTCAATCAATTATTTATTTTGTTATGATTTCAATCAGAAATAGATTACCTTTTTTTCAATTATTGTTTCAAATATTATTGTTAATGTTAATAATGGTAGAATTTCGTAGTATGTACAGAAACTTGTCGAATAGTTTTCTACTTAATTCATATATTATTGATCTTGATCTTTATCGATTTTTTTTTCAAGTCATTTTATCGAATTCGAAGTAATAATTGAATAAAAGGTAATTAATTTCTGATTGAAATCATAACAAAATAAATAATTGATTGAATGGACGTGATTAGTTTCATGTTATTTACTTTGAATAAAAGAAACCTATAATAATACAAAAAAAATATGTAAGCACGTGTGGAACGGCGGGAGAAGCCTCCACCAAATATGTAAGCACGATGTGCCTACACCAAATATATGTAGGGGGGGGGGGAACTATGATAACGAAAAAAGAACAGAATAACTAGAACTTTAATTAATGAATCTTAACATATGTACATTTGAACAAAACAAGATTAATTTGATTATAAAACAATATTTGATATGAATTAATGGGGAAAACACTCGCTTGCTGCTAATGAGGATTCAATGTTTGTGGCTATGAAAATTTAAGAACAATGATTCAGTTGTCACCTACCTTTTTGAAATAGCTTCCCACTTTGGCATCCACTGTATTTCGCGACTTTAGTATTTTAAAAGACAAATATTAACTGAACCAATGAATAGGCTCAGAACCCGTCTCCCTAACAATACAATTATTTTTATACTGCCCGATCTGTGACAGAATAACTGTACTATTAAACGAACCGAAATCTAGCCTTTTTCACTGGATCAGCCGGACTTAACTTTCAGTCCTATCGAACAAGCTCACACACACTGACGCTCAGACCAAAAGTTAAATTTTGGTATTAAATATAACTCAGTCAATGCCAAACATGAAAGCCATTTCAAGTACATATTTTTATCTGTCGCACAAGCGGCACGTTTGTTATTAAAAACAAAAAGAAGCTACATTAATTTTGACAACAAATGAAATAAACAATCTTTCTTTCGATGACAAGATTGTTCAAAGACAAAAACACTGTTCATAAAATTTTTCCAATTAAAAACTCTAAAATCCTGATCAATATGAGATAAATATATGATTCATATATATGTCCCATATGAACAGGTGACACAAGGTTCATTTTTATCAACCTCCGATTGCATATTATTGGACATAGTCGAGCGGTAGGGGGACGATTTTTCGGAACTACGCAGCTTGGCATCCTCACCAAAAGCCCTGTGATGGATGTGGCCTAATCGTCAATTATAGTTGTTCTCAAGTATATGGTGCGTACAGATATACGCGCCGCGAACATGAGCAATTCACTTTTAATCAGCTGACTATATCTGTATTTTCACAGGAACGGTAAATACAGATATACAAATCTTGGCATCAGCTTGGCATCAAAGTGAATTTCTCATGTTCGCGGCGCGTAAATCTGTACGCACCTTTGGACCCAGCAGAAAATTGCTGCTTCACATGAGTTCTCCTGCCAAGTACTAGCAAAAGGCAATAGTTCTGCATAAATCCAACGAAGAATGATTCAAGTTTACGTAGTAAAATTATCAGTGATGATATTGTGTGTAAGTTGAAATAACTTCCGGATCGTTGAGAACCATGGCAACTCGGCTCCACAATTCTGGTGCAACCACACGGCTTATTCCAGCGAATCAAAAAGGATAATTTCGATCACCCACCACACAAACCGACTAGGCCTCTGGTAATTCTACCTTCCCCCGAAACACTCATGACATGACTTTGTGGCAGAGCTCCCAAACTAGCGAGAGCTCAAAAACAATGTCATAGCCCATTTATGCACTCAAACTCATTGGCGTAGTATTTTTTAAGAGGATTACGGTAAGACTGGTCCACTGGTATGACGAATTCCTCAACCTTTACGG
>NC_052508.1:27743613-27765690 GCF_014356525.2 Nilaparvata lugens
ATGTCCAGATTGAGTGTCTAAATTAACAATACATTCTCATTTTTAGAATTTTATTAGGTAATGTATCTATCATGTATATACCTCGTAGGGGAATTTGTAATAATTTACACCATTTTATTAGATCGTGATTGGACAATTCACCATCGATATTCATTTTTTCACCTTCTTTGTCTTTCTACTTTTTTAAACTCCTCCTTTTTCTTTGGGATAAACTTACCCATATGGTGAGGAGGAGGAGGATGTGGGGTTTGGGTCCAATCAAATACGACCACCACTTGAGATTGGAGGGTACGGTTTCAAATAGTAACCTCTACCTGCAATATGCGTTTTCAACTGAGCAATAGCTTTTTCCTTATCAGCTGCTATGTTTTCCCTTGTGCTCTTCTTCTTCTTCTTCTTTCTCATCCACCGCCAAACGCTGCTTTAGCTTTCATCACGTTTGTTACAAGATAACTAAGTGCTCTTTCACTTAGAGATGATTTTGGATTCTTGAATATTCCCATTGCTGTGTTTGCAAGAGCTCTGTCTGCAATCGCTCGCGACTTATTATCACTATTTGAGTGTATGCTATATCATGTACCTTACAGGCTCTATCTAATGAATTTATACCTTGATCCCCTCTCTTTAACCTTTCATTACCTTCGTGCCAGGGCCACACCACTGGTATCCGGGGAATTGGTTTCAGGTGATGCATTTATTAATTTATTTATAATAGTTGATGTAATGTCCCCCGCAGTACCCGCTATACCTTGACATTTTGCTAGCCGAACTCAAGATTCCTCTCCCTCGTTTTCTAGAAGATAACTTTCTTCTACATACATTTTTCATTACCTTTCAACTCAATAGTTGAACATCGACTGAGGTTAATTAATCAAACACTTAACCTCAATCGAGAGACAAAGAAATTGTCTCACTATGTGCTTTATATTACTACAAAGTTGGTATGTTTTAATCAATAGGGAATACATTTTCTATCCCATGATGTTCTTATTACACACTTGTTTAAGTATGTTGTAAGTTTTGTAAATTTGCAAAGAATTGAACGTTCATCAATCATAAATCTATACCCAATGTCTTAGACTAACATCGAGAGAAGCATCTGATGAATTGACACATGATTTGATATAAGATAATGTATGATTTCTTACTAGCAGTGATTCCTGCATCAATTGAGGTGTTTCCAAATCCCTAATCTTATTTTGTACATTTTGTATAGATTCCAATATTCTCTTACTATCATTTTGCATTGAATCATATTTTTTCAAAGCAATATGGAAAGTAATAGCATATTCACACAACATTATAAGAGAAGAACAAATAAAACTCTCCATACGATTATCTTCATTGCACAACTTCTCCATTCAAGTGTTGTAAAGCATACTGATAAAAATAGATTGCATATCTATAGTGAGTGTATAGCGCAAACAGATGGAAGAGAATCTCGCAACAAGGTCAAGACTGACATGTGGTGCATGCGCGTGCGCGCGCAGCACAACTATAAAATAGCTTCTCTTGTGACAAACACTCATTGACTGTACAAGAGCATTACTATTCTAACATTCATTGAGTGTTCATGATTACAAGAGGATCTATTCTTGCGTAACAGTGTACTATTCTACATCTTCTTCTTTGACACAACAATACGTGAGAATTAAAACAATTTTTTTATAAAAACAATATTACAATTTATTATCAAACACTACAATATTACATTATACTACTTGTGAAGCATATCACCGCAACATGCTATGAGAATAAGATTGTTACATTTTAACAATCTTATGTCACTCCATGTAGCGGTTATATGCTTCACTACTATTCCTAAATTTTTACACTTAGAATTAAATTTAATAACTTTACAGGGCGAAATTATGGAAGAAAATCTCTGAGGCAGGTATACCTCAGAGATTTTCTTTGTAGAAGCGATTTTATTTTATATAATTCGTCTGCATGATGGTTCGTTTCTTCTCTCGCACGGAGATGATAATGTGGAACATCCTCCGCCAGCTCGCGGAGAGGCATCCATGTTTTGGTGATGGCTTATTGATGAGTGCGATAAAGTCATCATCATCATCATCATCCCGCGCGGCTGCCTCCTCTAGTAGCGGAGCCATGGAGGTGTTCTCACACATACGTTTCTGTTAAATGAAATCTATGATTAGTAACTTTATTATAATTGTTTCAGATTATCAACTACTTGTGATCAACAGATTATTGTCATAATCTCAACTTGATATCATCAGATTGACAAGACATTCTCTACATCAGATTATCAACTACTTGTGATCAACAGATTATTGTCATAATCTCAACTTGATATCATCAGATTGACAAGACATCTCTACACAAATGAGTAATATCAGTTATTGAAATGATATTCTTGCTTCAATTGCAGAATCCAATAGTGATGCATACATCAAATTAATAAGCAAACTCTTTCAATTGCAACAAATACTATCAACTGATCAGTAATTTTCTTACACATCACTTCAATATTATAGCAAAAATGCTGATTAGTACAAATATTGTAGCATCATAATAATGAAATCAAAATATTCATCTTATTCAATTTTTTGACTGAACTCTAATCAACTAGTAGGTTGATCATTCATTTCAAAAAGTAATCATTATAATATTCATGAATTCAAAATATACACATCTTAACTGAACTCTAATCATTTAATATCACAATATAACTATCAACTAAATCAGTAATTTTCTTAACACATCACTTCAATATTATAGCAAAAAATGCATGATTAGTGCAAATAATATGTAAGCATCATAATAATGAAATCAAAATATTCATCTTATTCAATTTTTTGACTGAACTCTAATCACTAGTAAGCTTGATCAGTTCAATTTCAAAAAGTAATCATGAATTCAAAATATACACATCTTAACTGAACTCTATCATTTAATATCACATTGTGCATGCATGTAATACAAAGACATCTATTGGAATTAGTTTTTTTCTCACTAAAGTATTTATTAGATAGTAGCATGCATTCAACCTAATCACTTCAAATAATTATATTTCTTGATTTCATAAAACAATTTATGCTCAATTCAAATGAATATATCAATGTAATCATCATATTCATGAACTCGATATACATCTTAACTGAACTCTAAAGTTGAATAGTTTCATTCCTATATTCGTTATCAAGAAATAATTCTTGATTGAAATTGTCTTTCAAATCAGATTCATCATAACTCTAACATTTAATATCACAATGTGAGTACATGTAATGTGAACAGATCTATTGGAAATTAGTTTTTCTCAGTAAGTAGAAATTTATCAGATACTAGCAAGCTTTTTAGTAGCAAGCTTTCAACAAATTAATGACAACATATAAGATTTTAAATTATCTGTTCACATTACATGTTAATAATATTTGAAATAACTAACCTTTGAGGGTACAAAGTTGGTTTCCTCCTCATCCTCCTCCAGAAAGTGCAGCTTTCTCTTCCCCTGCTGCTTGTTGGTGGAAATCGTTGTTAGTGGTACACGCTTCGGTGCCCATCCCAGATGAGATGGTGGTGTGTCTGGTATAATGTATTCCTCACTGCTCATCCCTCTCTCCACGAAGACCCCACGTCTCTTCAGCGGTGACTCCTTGGAGTCGGATGCAGCAGCGGCAGCAGCAGGGGGAGCAGCACTGCTATTGGTAGATGGAATCTTCTTCTTCCGCGCAGCTTGCGCTGCCCAGTAAGATGGGAATGAAGTGTCTTGTTGAGGAGGTGTATCCGGAAGGATGTAGTCCTGACGTGTGGATGACGAGTCCATGATGATAACGAGGATATGTGTGTAACAGGAACGTGACTAGTGCTCGAATGAAGCTGGCAAATCCAATAACCGCTGCTTATATACTCATTCGTTTCTCTCTCTCTGTTTTAGGATGAGTGAGAGATAGTGCATTTTCCCGCTTGTCACATCCTTGACATACAAATGCATTCTTACACGTACAGCAAGGTGCATTCAGAGAAAAATATCAAATTCTCACAATGCACTAATATAAAATTTCTCACTTCCAGATATCTCGAATAACAATATTTCGAATGTGAGAGCAATGTAATCTCCTCATTAATTTTCATAATTAACATCACATGTTGACTTGCTAAATTCTTCTCATATCTGTGATTTTCATTATGTTCGTTGATTTCACAGAGTTCGAGAGTGCATAATCACTCCAGTCTTTGAGGAGGAAAGACATATGAAGAACTAGTCTGAGAGTTGGAGTGTAAGCAGAGAGAGACAGTACAGCACATCATTCATTGCATGTAAGTATGATACAATTCTTTATTTTTCTAATCATGATTTTTCAGAACTTACTTCTTTCCTGATACTACTACAATGCACTTAGGAATCACTAATATCTTGATTCTGATTGGGAATTACTTCTACAACAGAGTGCATATTGTACAATATCCAGCTTGTTTTCCCACAGCATCTTCTTTTTCATCATTCGTCTTTTCTTTTCCATTATAGCTCATCTTTTTATATATACAAAACGGAACATGTATCACTTTTTCATAAGGATTTTCAATAATATATTTGCAATATACACATTGCATAGCTTGAATGGTTCTGGACGATGGAAAGTTAAAACTCGTTCTTCATATTGCCGTAGAATATTATTATCGAAATTCTCCTCTTCACATGAAATATTATCTTCTTTGCGCCATCCACAATTTGGACTGCATCACTCATGTTCCTTACTAGGATCGTCTGTTGCCAACCAATTTTCTAAATATACTGAACAAAACACACATTGAACAACGTCAGGTGCTCGCACAAATTTAAAACCCTGTTTAGCCATATTTTGAGGTGACAACAGACTCGATTCTAATTTCCAACGATTATCAAATGTTAATAACCTCAATCGTTCGTGCATGAAAATCTGATCCTGAGATAGCATTTTTTTTTTGCACTGTACTTGCAGCTTGTTAAATCACAACTGATTTTTAGATTAATGTTTACTTGTTTTTATATCTAATTCCATGTGCCATAGTAATATATTCTTTGTTTGTTTTCAGTAACCCGCTAGTAGCAGAGATGGAGCATAGCAGAGAACACAGGGTTGGAGGCGTGAGTTCGCGAGCAATTCGCCATCGCATTTCCTTCGAAAACGTAGCACCTGACATTGAAAATGTGCTTCAAAACTCGAAAGCTCGTGTTTTCGAGATAATAGAGAACAGCTGCACGTTTCGAAGGAAATGTGAAATGGTTTTTAGTATTAAATGTATTATTGTATAAGATGGTAGTTTTAGAATCAGAGGAATCCGAAGCTGTTTCATCCATTGTGAATCTTCATAGCTACTCGGCCATAGGCATGAATGTCTTGAGAGTTATGACGAATTGAATGAACAATTTATGTTAGCAGTTAGGAAAATTTTAAGTTCATTTGATAACTTTGTTCGATTTGGGAGTGGGTGGTGTTGAAGAAGATCGACTCGCTTGATGTAAATGTGATTAGATATAATCCAATATACACAAGCAGTTATATTCAAACACCCCAGTTCATCAACAATAAGAAATGTGTTATCAATGACAAAAATCTTTCTGATAAAAAGTGTTTTCTGTGGAGTGTTCTAGCCTATTTTCACCAGAAACCAAATAATTCGAAATTAACGGTGAAATTTTGAGCAAATTTGCTCACAGGCTGAACACTCGCGGAGTTAATTCCCACCACCCGATCGTGACATAAAGAAATTTGAAATTCTCAATACAGACATCGCAATTCATGTTATCGCGTATGACAACAAAAGTTTTTCCCCTATCGAACAAGCATATTCCGTACGCGTAAATACTAAATTAATCTTTTAATGTTGAAAGGCGATGCAGGAAAAACTCATTTTTGTTTAATTAACACCGCGAACGGGAAAAACGGATTGTCGCGTCTTCTTTCTCCACCTTCAAAAGCTAAAGCACAAGTAGATGTTTGTAATTTCTGTTTTCACAGATTTACATCAGACAAGAGTAAACCGGATGGGAAAGCAAATTTGATGAGACATCTAGAGCTTTGTTCAAAGTTCCAGTTTCAGAGAACTTCATACCCAAAACGAGGTGAGACAATCAAATTTAAAAAACTCGGCTGGACTTTGAAGAAAAAGTATACAATCTTATCGCGGATTTGGAAACATTTGTTGTGAATATGGATGGTAATGAATCTGAGGATGTACCTATCACCAGAAGTTACACCAAGAAACGGCGCGTCATATTCCGTGCGGGTATTGTTCGTTGTAATTGATGTGAATGGATATATGTACGGCCAGTACTCTATAGATCGAGTAATATCAATGAAAAGATCATGGAGAAATTTCTCAAGGAAATTAATCAACTGGGCGATTTATTGAGTGCAGATATAAAATGTGAAATTCCGATGGAGCATTTAAGTGATCGTCAGCAACCGAATTTCAAAATGCTGATAAGTGCGGCCTTTGCGATGAAGTTTTTACCGAAACAGACACAAAGGTACGCCATCATGCACATGAAAATGGAAAGTTTTTGTGTGCTGCTCATGTGTCGTGTAATTTAATACTCGAACTGACGATACAATTAGCTGTTACTTCCATAATTTTAGCGGATTTGACAGTCATTTTATTCTAAAAGCTCTCGGAAAATGTAAAAAAGAAATTTCTGTATCGCCAATACATCAGAAAGATTTTTGACATTGACAGTGGGAAAAATCAAGTTTTTAGATTCATATAAATTTATGAATGAATCTTTAGAAGTATTAGTGTGCAACTTGGTAGATAGTACAGATATGGAATCGAAGTTCAAACGTCTGTTTTCAGTATTTAATGACCCTGATCTCGAACATAGGCAACTCTTGTTGAAAAAAGGAGTATATCCCTATTCGTACATATCTTGCCCTGAAAAATTCGCTGAGACTTCTCTCCCTCCCATAGAATGTTTTTATAATGATCTTAACGATACACCCCTCTCCCCCAAAGAATATGAGCATTCACAAAGAGTGTTCTCAACATTCAAGTTGAAATCTCTCGGCAAGTATCATGATTTCTATCTGTGCCTAGACGTCATGCTATTAGTTGAGGTTTTCGAAGAAATGAGGTCAACGCTTTTTAGGTCATATGGCCTCAATGTGACTCATTTTCTTTCACTTGCTCATTACACTTGGAATTGTATGTTAAAGTTCACCCGGGTTGAACTTCAATTGATTAGCGATCCCGATATACATCTATTGTTTGAATCAGGAATGTGCGGTGGTGTTTCGTTTATTGGCAAGCGTTATTGCGAAGCCAATAACAAACACATCCCTGACACATACGATCCCACAAAACCAAGTAACTATTTGCTTTATATAGATTGTAATTCTTTGTATGCGCACTCTATGAATCAATTTTTACCTTATGGAAATTTCAAGTTCCTCTCAGAGGAAGAAATCCATGCTCTTGACTTTACAAATTTGGAGAGTGAATCAGAAACTGGTTATGTAATTGAATGTATCTCAAGTACCCACAGGAGTTACATGATATGCATGCCAATTTCCCTCTCGCTCCACTTCATCAAATTCCTCCTAGCGAATTGTTCTCCGAGTACCAAACCAATGAGAATGGTCAAACTCTGACTAAAAAACTCATGAACACACTTTTTGATCAAGAGAGGTACATTGTTCATTACATGAATTTGAAACTGTACCTTCAACTCAGATTGCAATTAACAAAGGTACATCGCGTCATTAGCTTTTCCCAATCGCCTTGGTTGAAGAACTACATTGAGTTCAATACATGTAATAGGCAAGCCGCGAAAAATAAATTTGAAGTCTTTTTTTTTTAAACAGATGAGTAACTTATGCTTCAGAAAATCGATACAGGGAAATCGGCATCAATGTAATGTTCAAATTATCACAGACGCCAAGCGTCTAGATAAGTACATTTCAAATCCCCTATGTGAACGCTGGCAGATAATAAGTTCGGATGTGATTGCGGTTTTCTCGCGAAAGTTGGAACTAAAAATGAATAAGCCAATCTATTCAGGTTTCTGCATCCTGGATTTCAGTAAACTACACATGTATGATTTTTTCTATTGTAAATTGCAAAAAATCATACCATGGCAATGCATCCAGCTTTGTATGACTGATACAGATAGCTTCCTCTTATCGTTGGAGACACCCGACGTCTACCAACTGATAAGAAAAATCTAGAATTGTTTGACACTTCAAATTACCCAGCTGAGCATGAATGCTTCTCCAATGAGAGGAATAAAGTTGTAGGGAAATTTAAGGATGAGGCAGCTTCATTTCCTTTAAAATCTTTTCTGGGATTATGCTCGAAATTATATTCATATCTTGTAAATAATGAAAGGAGGAAACTGTAAATAGTGTATAGCAAAAGGTGTGAAGACACATGTGAAAAATAGAAAACTTAGTTTTGACTTGTATAAGAAATGTTTGATTGAACGATGCCACATATAGAAAAATGTAATATGTTGAGATCCTTCAATCATAACATGCATCAAATTGAATGCGCAAAGGTTTTTTAAGCCCGTTCGATGACAAGCGCTTTATTGCAGAGAACGGAATCGATACATTACCATTCGGTCACTACAAAATAGCAAACTGATGGCACAGATCAGTGTGTGTGTAACGAGGTAGTGACCAACACATCAAATTCTGTTTCAAGCGTGTCTTCACACAAAGAAGAATGAGTAATATTAGAGCAAAATTAGCAGCAGAGCTTCACTCTGCTGCACATGTAAATTACCCCACACATAGATATGAGTTGAAGAATGAGAACGATTATATCAATCAGATCTGATTGAGATGGGTAGCTTATCTAAATTCAATAAAGGATATCGTTATATTTTAGTTGTTATTAATTGTTTTACTAAGTATGCTTATTGTATACCTTTAAAGAATAAGACTGCACAAAGTGTTTATAATGCACTCAAACCCATTATTTGTAAGAATAAACATATGCGTTTTTTCCAGACAGATGGAGGGAAGGAGTATTTTAATAAGCATGTGAAAGATTTGTTAGATAAGTATAATATCAAGCATTATTCTGTTTTTACTGATAAGAAAGCTAGTATCGCTGAGAAATTTAATCGTACAATAAAATCAAAAATATATCGATCTTTAACTGAACGTGGGAGTAAAAACTGGGTTAATAACTTACAAAATATTGTAGATGATTATAGCAATACAGTACACAGTAGCATTGGAATGCGACCCAAAGATGTTGTAATTTCTCAGGTAGCTAAGATATTAAAGAATTGTTTGTACCAAAGTGTAGACATGATTAAATAAAGCTAAGGTTTACTCTACGAAAATTTGTTGTATTTAAACATTTGCTCTACCAAATTTTACATCAATTTTGGGCTCTATTCTGGCTGCCTAGCCTAATACAAAAAAAAAACATTGAATGAGATTTGGACTGTTACAATAAACAAAAAACCAACCTATCATTATGCAAAAACATAAATAAACATAGTTCGATCGCCCCGTGTCATTAGAGTAGAATTAATTTTGGGACTCACCCATAATGAAGACGTCAAGAAATCCATTAGGTCATGGTTGGGTGATCCAGTTCCGAAAAGAATTTGTGTCCGAGCCGCTCCGTTCGCTTCAACAGTTAAAGAAGAGTGCACGGAAAGAATGCAATTTTTGTCTCAGGTCCTACTCTTCCTAGGCCTCACGTGGAAAACTAGACTATGGCAGGGGGGAAGAAGAGCCGGAAACTGTTGATGGACGAGTGGATGGAAACTATCTTTCCCAGGCTGGGAGCAAGCTAGGCAGTTCCCAACCCTGAGAACGATCCTCACCTCGTCCATCGGTTGAAAAAAATGCAAGCTTTCCGTAGCCTATGCTAGGCAGCCAGCAAATAAAATATTACGTTCTAATTTCACAAATTTCAATAATACTATTTCATTGCTTCCATTACATCACCCCCTCCCTAGAAAAAGGGCGCACTAGGATTCCTGCAGCTCCTCAGGATCCTGGGTGGGTGATGTAGAGTCCTCTGCAACATCCATCGTAGAGGGCTGCTCTGCTGATACCAAAGCATCCTTGCTCTGGGCTGAGTGAGGTGGCGTCCCAGACCAACCCTGGAGCCAGCGCAGTGACAGCAGCAAGGGTGGCTCCAAAGGCGAGTGCTGAGGTGAGCCACCAGCTCCACCCCTCAGCATTGGGTTGTTCTTCCAGGGATGTCAGATGGTGTAACAGCTGGTCAATGGACACCTCGTCTACCCCAAGTCACCAGGTTGCAGGCGACCCTCGGTTCTGATGATGGTGGATGCCATCAGTATCCGTTCTCTAGTCATGCCTGGGATAGTCAGTGAGAGCAGGAGGCACACTAAGGAGTGCCAAGTGCTTCTGAAGATTGAGGTGCCCCATTCTTCAATGGCCCCACTTCACACTGCTCCAGTTGTTGTTGGTGGATGACTGCAAACCGAGCCCAACAGGTGTCATCAGCAAGCGGTTGGGCAGGCTTCAGCTGGTATTGTACCATCAGCTGGGTCTGGTTGTCACGAACTGGCAATGCAAAAGCTGGAAAAGTTCAAATCTCCATCCAGGCAATTAATGGCACCGTCACAATCAGTTTTATCAAGCCACCAACGGATACAGCACGCACTCTCATGATATTGTAGTACAGATAAGCACTGGTGGGGTTTGTCCCAAATGGCAACTCCAACCCATCTGACAGGCTTGATCGAACTTTTTCCAGAATATTACTTACTCAACAGGAGACAATAAATTGATACTTAACCTACCATATGACACTTCATTAATAATCGTTATCAGTTTTCTTAAATCTAACAATGCATTAACACTTGCTAATCTTAAATTCTGTAGGGCTGAGGATGTGTTAATATAGGCATTCAAAAGTTCTTCGATCTTAACCACCTTTTGGTTAAGTTTCTTTATTGCAGAGACTATCTCAATAGTGTTCCTTGAACATTCCCTTGCAATTTCAACCAGCTCTCTACTGTTTTTGCCACTCTGCGACTTAAATGTCGGGTCAGGGTCAAGTGATCCTTCTCCACATGAATGAGTCCTGCAGTTTGAGTTTGGAGTGCTTCCTCGCTGTGTTTCACTGACTGCAGATCCTCATCTTCCGCCACTCCAAAGATTACACAAAGAAGTTTTCCTCCCGCATTGATCAGCCCCCTTCTTCCCCTTCCTTGGTAGAGAAGATCCATCAGGGTTCGAATGGAGTCAGAGATGTCATCCTGCATATCGCTGATGCTGCTGAAGGCTTGCTTTTGAATGTGTAGTGCAGGCATTTTTTCTGAAGCAGTGGTGATGGCATTCTGCATTTCTTGGGTCTGTTCGTGTAGTTGAGAGAGTTTGTGACTGATTTTAGTGATGTTGATAACTACCAGGATCCTCCAATAGTCACCTGTCATAAGGACATCTGCTTTCTTCTGGAACCATACTCCTTGTGGATTGATGATCTCTCCACATGATAGGCCGATAGCACCTGCAACTGATGAAACAGCTGTGTCCAGTCTTGGAATGGGTTCATGTTCTGTTAGTTAACTCATCTGTACAGTGTCCTGCAGTGTTAGATATCTGACCCTGATACCCTTTTCTTGCCACTCATAGTTGCATTCCTCAGCCAGTTATTTACAGCAACTTAATACTATACCAACACAATTAATCTTATCCTTCTAATATTAACCAATACGATTTGTAATCAAAACATCCAGATAACAAAATACACTATCTGTCAATGGCTCTCCATTGAATATGAATATTTCAAACAACAACTAAACATAAATTCTTAACCTAAAGTCACATGAATCTCAATTACTAGATATTGTAGCCAATTACAAAAGTGTTCGATAAAATCACAAACAAAATTCATCAACAACAAACAATTTGGATCCTCTGAATTTTCAATAAAACTTCAACAACTGGGTATAGCAGCATGTGATCCTCAACAAAGTCCTTGTAGGCTTACACCTTCTCACCAAGGATTGCTCAAACTCTACCAAACAATACGACTCAGCTATGCTTTAGGACAGACACACTTCCTCCCTGCCAGACAGCCATGCTTCTACAGTTCCAGACAGCCGTGCTTCTTCCCTGCCAGACCTCCATGTCTGCAGTCCAGACAAGTCACGCTTCCTCCCTGCCAGACAGCCATGCTTCTGCAGTTCCAGACAGCTGTGCTTCCTCTCAGCCACATGCTGATGAGTCTCATATTTGAGCTAGTGACACCTTCACTTGCTCCTGATTTTCTCATGCATACCCTAATGCATGTTGTGCTGCACACCCTAGGCAGTTACTGTGCACACATCTCATGTGTGACTTCCTTGGGGCACCAAACAATGTTGCTTCCGACAGTCGACTACTTATCTCTGTTACTCTAGGTCGAGAGATAGAAATATTCTTCTCATCTTGGCATTGTCATTAATTTGATACCTTCTGTACTCGTTGGACCCCATCCCAAATGATATACAGTAACATACAAGATAGAAACTAGCAATCTTGATCACATGACAATATACCCTAAAAAGTTCTGCATCAGTTAAACTAAAAACATTACATCATTAAAATTCACCAAAAGTGTTTCAATAACCAATTACAAACAGCATTGCCAAAATACTACTATCTTGTTTTTTTTCAATCACTCTTCATATCAACATAATTACAAAAAAAATGTACTAAAATTTTCTACTTCTTCATATCTCTTCATCACACTTCTTGTGGCAATCAGCTAACCCAGAGCCAAACAACTCTGCAGCAAAGAATTTCCTACTCGATCCAGAAATTTTTTACCCGAATTTATTGGTTAGGTTGCTGACCTTCTCTGACTTCTTGTT
The DNA here is from genome assembly GCF_014356525.2 of Nilaparvata lugens. Taxonomy (NCBI): domain Eukaryota; kingdom Metazoa; phylum Arthropoda; class Insecta; order Hemiptera; family Delphacidae; genus Nilaparvata; species Nilaparvata lugens. The sequence goes on from NC_052508.1 coordinate 27,756,410, forward strand.
GCAAGTGGGGATCTGGGAACATCTCTCTGAATTAGATAAAATAAAATCCTGCTTGTACCGCACGTGTGAAGGATCCTCTTATCAGCATGCAAGGCGATGATGTTGCTAGCAGACAGCACTCCTTACAACTCCAGATGACATCACAGTTAGGCTCTCCAACTCTGCTGTAGAGCATACTCCGTCTAGGGGTAGGATGTCATACAGCTCTATTGGGCACCGCGAGAGGTGGTGACGTCGAACTCTGTCATTGTCGCAGCCACTATCGCTAGCGAGCGCAAGAAGGTGGTCTCATCATCTCATCCTCAGCTACCGAGGAAGCGAAGGGAAATTTCTTACCGCTGGAGGGAAACTCCTGAGCGCTGGCCAGAGGGAATTTATCAACCAGAGAGGGAAATTGTTCCGCGCAACCAACCGGCGCACTGAGTGATCTTCTCTTGGTTTTCCTTTCACACACTTTTTCGTTCGTTATTGGTTGTTTCTTTCTGCTCTTCTTCTTCTTCATCTTATAGGCTTTTCGCATCGTACGTCCATCCGTAGATTCAGATTCGGTGCTATTTCTCGGAGAACTAGTCAACTAGTTCTTCTTCTCTCTGTTTTGTTCGGAACTTCGCGTTCTTTTCCAAGCTACAGTCTATAAGCGGGTATTCTTGCTGTTTCTCCCTTACTTCGCCAGTGTTTTCGACTCTATGCTCGCCCATACTAATAAATTATAACATAGTATGCTGTTACCATTTAATATGTTATTCCTCTTTCATTCGCTTCATAACCATTGCGAAATTACAATTTACTATACCTTTAAACGAACTATACTGAAACAATACTCTAATGACAATAAAATGTCTTGTGAATAAACTAAATTTATTATCGAATCTCTCACAGAATTATTTATTTTGTATGCAATCATAAATATTGATTCCAGAACGCAATAAATGAAACAAATATGTAAATACTAATATATCCAAACAATTTTTGAAAAAATCTTTTTCAAGGCTTTAATAATTTACTTAACTTTCAAATTCTTTTGTTGTAAGACACATTTCAATAAAATCCTTCAATGAGTTAGTTTTTCCCATAAATTAATTTCTTCACTGATTATTTTCCACCTAAAATAATCCCACATTGATAATTCTTGTTCTTCAAAAGTTCGGACATCAATCCTCCTATCGCACGAGATACACCAACAAGCAACAGCATTCTTTGAAAACATTTTTTCCTTCAATTCAATCATAAACTAATAACGTGTTATATCATCATTTCATAATTACTACTGTATTTTGTTTCCGAAATACAATTCACTGTATTTAATTTGCATAGGCAGCCAACTAATAATTAAATTGATAATTCTGATTAACATAGAAGTAACAATTTTCTCTAATAATTTGCATTTGGCATTCTTGCAGCCAAATCCCACCGCTGCCACCATTGTAATTTCTCGGGTAGCTAAGATATTAAAGAATTGTTTGTACCAAAGTGTAGACGTGATTAAATAAAGCTTGTGATTAAATAAAGCAATGTGTCAGAGTCAATGGATGTATAAGCAACAAGCTGACTGTAAAGTTTGGAGTGCCACAAGGAACAGTACTAGGACCAATTCTTTTTCTTCTCTACATAAACCCATTATGCAACATGGAAATTAATGGATCAATCACCCCCTTTGCAGATGATACTGTTCTACTGTTCTCTGAACCGACCTGGGAGATGACTGGAGAGAAGCCGAGACTGGACTTCGGAGGGTGTCTCGCTGGTTGAGTGAAAATCTGCTAACATTGAACCACGAGAAAACCTTCTTTCTGACCTTTTCGGCGACTCAACATGGACAGCCAACAGGAGATGAGATAGTAATCAAGAATCAACGGAATAACACTTCATTACAGTTCGCAGGAAACAGTCACAGAAATACCTGGGAGTTACAATGGACTCTTTTCTGCGCTGGGATCATCATCTCAATGAATTATGCGGGAGACTGAGGAAGACTATCTGCAGATTCAGGATTCTGAGGACACTGGTCGACAAGGGATGTCTAAGAGTTATCTACTTCTCTCTAGCTCAGTCCCTCATGCTATGGGATTGTGGGATGGGGAGGTGCAAGCTTCTTGCACATCAAACGCTCCTCAGGGTACAGAAGCTGATCATGAGGGTCATCAACCAGAAGCCTCCACGCTATTCATCAGACCAGCTATTCAATGAGTTTGACGTGATGGATCCAGACAGCTTTACTCCAAGGAGATACTATGCAGATTACACAATTGGTTGATGAGCAAAGGAAGACAGAACATAGAAAACATTATTTCAAACAACAACTAACCACCTAATGACTTACTAAACACTAACTAATTAATAATACGCACAAAAAAACAACAATACCTACTCTAGAACATGGTACGCCATAGTGGAGTAGGTCAATTTCCACACAGAAAAAACTAAACAAGTAGAGGACACATTATAAGAATTTTTTGTAACTAACTTTTGTATGTAATATTGTAATTTATCTAATATTTTGTGTAATTAATGTTGTAGTTTTAGTTTTTTTGGGAAATAAACATTTATTTATTTATTTATTTATTTATTTATTTAAAGCTAAGGTTTACTCTACGAAAATTTGTTATATTTAAACATTTGCTCTACCAAATTTTACATCAATTTTGGGCTCTATTCTGGCTGCCTAGCCTAATACAAAAAAAAAACATTGAATGAGATTTGGACTGTTACAATAAACAAAAAACAACCTATCGTTATGCAAAAACATAAATAAACATAGTTCGATCGCCCCGTGTCATTAGAGTAGAATTAATTTTGGGACTCACCCATAATGAAGACGTCAAAGAAATCCATTAGGTCATGATTTGGGTGATCCAGTTCCGAAAAGAATTTGTGTCCGAGTGCGCTCCGTTCGCTTCAACCGTTAAAAGAAGAGTGCATGGAAAGAATGCAATTTTTGTCTCAGGTCCAACTCTTCCTAGGCCTTCACGTGGAAAACTAGACTACGGCAGGGGGGAAGAAGAGCCGGAAACTGTTGATGGGATGAGTGGATGGAAACTATCTTTCCCAGGCTGGGATGCAAGCTAGGCAGTTCCCAACCCTGAGAAAGATCCTCACCTCGTCCATCGGTTGAAAAAAATGCAAGCTTTCCGTAGCCTATGCTAGGCAGCCAGCAAATAAAATATTACGTTCTAATTTCACAAATTTCAATAATACTATTTCAATTGCTTCCATTACATCACCCCCTCCCTAGAAAAAGGGCGCACTAGGATTCCCGCGGCTCCTCAGGATCCTGGGTGGGTGATGTAGAGTCCTCTGCAACATCCATCGTAGAGGGCTGCTCTGCTGATACCAAAGCATCCTTGCTCTGGGCTGAGTGACGGTGGCAGTCCCAGACCAACCCTGCAGCCAGCGCAGCGACAGCAGCAAGGGTGGCTCCAAAGGCGAGTGCTGAGGTGAGCCACCAGCTCCACCCCTCAGCATTGGGTTGTTCTTCCAGGGATGTCAGATGGTGTAACAGCTGGTCAATGGACACCTCGTCTACCCCAAGTTCACCAGGTTGCAGGCGACCCTCGGTCTGATGATGGTGGATGCCCTCCAGTATCCGTTCTCTAGTCATGCCTGGGATAGTCAGCATGAGAGCAGGAGGCACACTAAGGAGTGCCAAGTGCTTCTGAAGATCGAGGTGCCCTCTGGCATGAGCTGATGGTAGGATCTGGTAGTGGGACGTACTCAAGGTGCAGCCAGGTGTTGCCTTCATGTGTCCAGTTCCATGGAGTGTCAACTCATGTACAATGATCTGGTTGCCCTGCTGACATTGCGAGACAACCTGCCGCTTGGATGCTACACTGTAAATCCAGGTGTCATCTTGATCATTCCAGACCCAAGTGTCTGCTGGGTCGGCGGCAAACACAGTCAGCTGACACTGTTGTTGAGCTGCAGCAAGGTCATTCAGGAACAGTGCACTCAGGCAGGATGGATGATGTCGGCTGTAGACTGGAGTCATCACAGAGCATACAGTCAATGGCCCCACTTCACACTGCTCCAGTTGTTGTTGGTGGATGACTGCAAACCGAGCCCGATCAGGTGTCATCAGCAAGCAGTGGGCAGGCTTCAGCTGGTATTGTACCATCAGCTGGGGTCTGGTTGTCACGAACTGGCAATGCAAAAGCCTGGAAAAGTTCAAATCTCCGTCCAGGAGACATTAATGGCACCGTCACAATCAGTTTTATCAAGCCACCAACAGATACAGCACGCACACTCATGATATTGTAGTACAGATAAGCACTGGCGGGGTTTGTCCCAAATGGCAACTCCAACCCATCTGACAGGCTTGATTGAACTTTTTCCAGAATATTACTTAACTCAACAGGAGACAATAAATTGATACTTAACCTACCATATGACACTCCATTAATAATCGTTATCAGTTTTCTTAAATCTAACAATGCATTACTACTTGCTAATCTATTGTAATTTCTCGGGTAGCTAAGATATTAAAGAATTGTTTGTACCAAAGTGTAGACGTGATTGAATAAAGCTAAGGTTTACTCTACGAAAATTTGTTATATTTAAACATTTGCTCTACCAAATTTTACATCAATTTTGGGCTCTATTCTGGCTGCCTAGCCTAATACAAAAAAAAAACATTGAATGAGATTTGGACTGTTACAATAAACAAAAAACAACCTATCGTCATGCAAAAACATAAATAAACATAGTTTGATCGCCCCATGTCATTAGAGTAGAATTAATTTTTGGACTCACCCATAATGAAGACGTCAAAGAAATCCATTAGGTCATGATTTGGGTGATCCAGTTCCGAAAAGAATTTGTGTCCGAGCGCACTCCGTTCGCTTCAACCGTTAAAAGAAGAGTGCATGGAAAGAATGCAACTTTTGTCTCAGGTCCGACTCTTCCTAGGCCTACACGTGGAAAACTAGACTACGGCAGGGGGGAAGAAGAGCCGGAAACCGTTGATGGGACGAGTGGATGGAAACTATCTTTCCCAGGCTGGGATGCAAGCTAGGCAGTTCCCAACCCTGAGAAAGATCCTCACCTCGTCCATCGGTTGAAAAAAATGCAAGCTTTCCGTAGCCTATGCTAGGCAGCCAGCAAATAAAATATTATGTTCTAATTTCACAAATTTCAATAATACTATTTCAATTGCTTCCATTACAATGTAACTAAAAAACATTGTAAACGTGTTTTAGAATCACTAAACTCTGCATTTAATAGACAATTCAAATTAAAAGTGTTGAAACCAAAATATAAGCTAGGTGATATTGTGAGAATTTCTAAAAAGAAACAGATATTTGATAAAAAATATCCAATGAATTGGTCACCCGAATATTTCCGAATTGTGAGCATACATCCCACAAGACCTATCACTTACTCATTAGAAGATCTTAGTGGTGAGATAATACAGGGTAGGTTTTATCAAGAAGAAATTAAAAAAACACTTTTGAATGAATCTGAAAGAAATGTTTATTTGATAGAAAAATATTGAGACGAGATAAGGATAAGTTGCTTGTGAAATGGATTGGATTTCCACAACCATCATTCATAAATCGAGAGAACTTATTAGAGTAAGATTGTAATAATAATTAGAGTAAGATCACATGGTATAATTTTATCAAATCACATTTGTTGTAAATAATTAGAGTAAGATCATATATGATGTAAATAATGTACATTATAATTATCTATCCACATTTGTTGTAAATAATTAGAGTAAGATCATATGATGTAAATAATGTACATTATATAATTATCTATCCACATCTGTTGTGGATAATCATTGTAATATTCTTTACATTGTGTGTGTTTTTCAAATAAAAACAACTTGAATTGAATGTTCGCTCTTTCATTTCTCATTTTTGTCATAGAGAAGTGCTAGTAGCATGTGGCACAAGGTGACTAGATGTTGAATGGGTGAGTACATGTATGTGTGTCACCTAGAAACGCTTCATTAGCGAGTGAACCAGACACATGAAACAGTTCTGTTTGTATATCTCACTTTCTCAACATGAACAAACTCGTCATTGTAAATTTCGATAAGTTAATTGCACAAGAGGAAAAGCCTGTATGGTGTAAGAATGGTACATTGATACCACATAATGCTAGAATTCTCATCATAGGCCCATCTGCATGCGGTAAAACAAATTTATTGTTCAACTTGATTTTTTCCAAAAATGGATTGAGATTTAAACATATTTATTTAAATACTAAAAGTCAATATCAAGATAAGTACTTGTTTTTAAGAAAAGTCTTTTCAAAAATGAAAGGTATTGAATTTCATGTCAATGATATTCCCGAGAGAATTCCCCACCCGAATAAAATTCCACAATTTTCTCTTGTTATATTCGATGATTTACAACTTAGTCACACACCTCAAATAAGAGATTATTTTACTATGGGTAGACATCATAATATTGATACAGCATATTTAATTCAAAGTTATGGTGCAACACAAAAACATTTCACCAGAGATAATGCAAATATGATTGTTATATTCAAAATTGATCAATTATCACTCGAATTAATACATAGAGACTATGTGGGTGAAGATATTTTGCTTCAGAGATTTCAGTAAATTGTGTTCAAATGTGTGGAATTCTAAGAAGCATAGTTTTCTTACTATTATTACCGAATGTGTAGCTAATAGTGGAAAATATAGGCAGGGTCTGGATAACTTTATTGACATTCAGTAGAGAGTGAGTAGCGGTGAAAGAATGAGGATGTCTCGTAGAAGACAAAATGCTAGTGTTGCTCTAATCGATAAGATTAAGAAATTGAGGAAAGTTATTAGTGATAAACATAGAAGCATTGTACATTTTGAAAAGCAATCTGACGATTACAGAGAAAAACTTTTTAAACCGATTATCACACCTCTAGTTTAAATGGGGAAAACTAAATCTTCTCACCACTCTGATCAGAGTTTTATACCAAAAAAGGAGGAACAAGAAGAAGAAGAAGACGAAGAAAGTATGGAACTGGGAGAAAAACATGATGATGATATTAGTGAAACAATAGAAGTTGTATCACCATCAGCAGCTGAAAAAGATCTAAGCATGAACGAATCAAGTATATTTAATTCAACTAGGCTTGAGAGTGATACAAGCGGCAAAATAAAGAAGATAAAGAATCAAGTGCTTGCACAATATTTGTATACATTTCATAGTGAAAAATTGGATAACTCGATTCCTTATGGAATTTCCTATGATTCTGACCGAAAATTATATTTTATGGGTGAGATTGTTGTTAGCTTTGATAACTACTTCTTTTATATTGATAACGAAAAATTCTGAATTACACATGGACTATTAGAACTGTTATTTGCCCAAAGACCAAATTCATATCTCTTTGATGAAAAAGATCTAAATAAATACAAGAAGATTTTATCAATAACAAAAGTTCATTTGGATAGACGAGGATATGTGAAACGTAACAGTGGTGTAAAGTCTCGCTAATTCAGATGCTGTTTCCTGTTAAAAAACAAGTAAGAGAGGTTCAGGGTTATTGAAATTTGCAAAAAATACTTCTAGCAATAGAATTTACCAATATTATGACAACTATGACGAATTGGTTCAGAGACTTCATTTATTAAAATCATCAAAACTTGCTGGGCACTTGGGTCATGATGTTGAGATTGCATCAATTATAGAGGAATTGCGTGAAGGTAAAATTATTGTTTAGTTGCAGAATGAGCGTGCACAGATTCGGAGGTAAAAGCGAGAGAGTCACTGCGAAGAAAGACATTGTATGGAATGAACCAGATCTTACCAGTTTTAGTGAGAGATAATACAGGCAATTAATCAACAGGGTTTAGTGGATCTCTGCATTCGTATTTAGATTCACAATTATCTAATATAGTTAAGAATATTGGATTGAACAAGATCGAAAAGGAACACATCTTCAGTACATTACAACAGTTATCTGACAATATCGATAGGGGACTTAAAGAGAAATCTATCAATTTGGAGAATTCTCTTCATGATCTCAAATCAACAACAGAGATATTCAGATCGCACTTGAATACAATCAACGATAATAAAGTTGACAAGAATTATTTGGATGAGAAATTGAAAGTTATCTCAGACAAGATTAAAGATTTGCAAGTATTAGATAGAAATTATCTAAATACCAGATTGAAACAACTTAGAACAGAACTTTTTACTAGAGTAAATGAAACTCATTCATTATCGGTTGATAAGGAATATTTGGATAAAACTGTGCAGGCATTGAATAACATTGTTATAATAAAACAAGAGTTTGAAGATCGATTATCTGCAATGACTAATACGATAAAGACAAATCTTATGGAGGGGATTGAACAATTTGTTTCAAAAAACGATTTGAATACATTGCTAACTACGTTTAGCAAAACTTATGTATTGAAAAATGATCTGAGTAGTGAAATGCAAGCATTTATTAAGAAAGATGAATTACAAGCTACACTCAAATCAATTCGTGAGGAAATAGCAACTTCAATTAAAAATACAGAGAATGATGAAGTGACGAGATTACAATGTTCAGCTGCATTCACCGACTATCTCACTTTATTTATACATCGAATAGCATACCAAATAGTGCGGAATTATGGTAAGGTTAGTTTCCATATGAATTGGATTGAGGCGAAACAACATAATTTGACAGAAGATCAAGTAGGTGATTTAATTACTGATAAAATGGGTCTCTCAATCTACGGCGATGTTCTAAAACCCTAAAGTTAGAATCATATCAATCTTTAACCGATTTTCACTATGCAAATTGCTTGGGAGAAATAGCTAGCTACATTCTATTTCAACGTGAGAGAGTGTTCACATGCATTTTTTCCAAGGTGAAACAAGATTATGCGCGAAACATGTTAATGCTCAAATTTGAGATGAATTAGAACAGAGATGCATTCGTCCTTGTGAACTCTGTGAAGTAAAATTGCAAAAACGTGACAATGATCGAGTATTGAATTAGACCGGAACCGCATTCATCCTTGTAAGTTATGTGAACTAAAATTGCAAAACGTGACAATGCTCAAGTATTGAATTAGACCGGAACCGCATTCGTCCTTGTAAGGTCTCTGAAGTGAAATTTTGAAACATGTTAATCATCAGCCAAGAGCAGAATTGGTGCATAATGATAACGCCCAAGGTTGTCTCACGGTAAGCTTATCTATAAACGTTGCTACATAGTGCTGTGAGATGAGTGAAAACTACAACAAGAAATGACAAACTTTGATATGACAATGTTTTTCAGTTTGATTGGTTCTTTGTTAAGAATGTAAGATTTGGTGAGAATGATTT
>NC_052508.1:27765790-27801324 GCF_014356525.2 Nilaparvata lugens
AACTCCTTATTGAAACAAAATTGTGTAGACAGAGAAAAGTTTTTCAATTATGCTTATCATGAAGTTCAACATGAAATGATTGGAATAAAGAGGAATTTTGCCAGGCAGTTCATACTTGATGATGCTAAAAAATCTAAGCACTTGTCTGTGATGGTGGATGGAACTCTTAGATGTGTCACATCAAGAACAACATTGACCCTTGTTATAAGATATGTGACAGGAAATCTTGAAATCAAAGAGGGCATTCTTGGTTTCTATGAAACCGACTTGAAAGATGGTGGAACATTATACAAGCTGCTTGTTTCAGTTTTCAGTTAATTTGGCATTGACCCTGAAAAAGAAAAATAGCTCAGTGCTATGATGGAGCAAGAAACATAAGTGGTGCTTACAAGAGAGTTGCAGTGAGGATGAAATAGCAAAACTCATATGTTATGTTTGTATATTGCTACATGCACTCTCTGAACCTTGCACTTATTGATGTATTAAAACATATTCAATCTGTAAGAAATGTGTTCAGCATAGTCCAATAGATATACTGTTTTATTGAGGCATCGCCTAAAGCCTACCATACACGTTTCGATCGGCCCGAAGGCCCGGACTGTTCAGTCCTGGCCTTTGGGCCGGGCCTGATTGATGGTCCCCCCACTTAAGTCTCAGTCGGCCTTCCGGTCATTGCATATCCAGTCGCGCGGTAGCTCTATTGGAAGGTGGGAATTGTTTTGTGCAGATTTGTGAAGATTTTAGTAAATTTTAGTGCAATACATTTTCGTAAATTCAGTTCAACATGACATGTCATCTATTGAAGACCTACAAGCTATTGCAGTGATAATGTGTGTTATGTCCAAAAGAAAAAAACGCGAAAGGAGCATGTGGGCGAAGTCATGGCTTGAAAGGGGGAAGTACACCCACATAAGCTTATTGTCCAAGTTGCAATGTCATCCAAAAGATTGGAAAACCTATTTACAAATGGATGAGCCAACTTATTTGGATTTATTAAGAATGGTCACCCCGTTAATTGCAAAAGAAGATCCTGTGATGAGAAAAGCAATAACGCTGCATGGAAAATTGACAGCAACATTGTGTTACTTGGCAATGGGGAGAACATTGGAAGACATGAAGTTTGACACCAGAATCTCCTCGATGCTTGGGGAAAATAATACCAGAAACTTGCTTGGCATTGGCGAAAGCACTAAAGGACTACTGCTAGGTAAATATAGTTCAATTCAAGGGGCTATTCACACTGAATTATTGTATTGTGTATTAAGTCTAACGTTTCCAATTTTTTGTTTATGATGCTATAAAAATAATGATGGGAATGATGATATTGTCTTCTTTAGCACACTATTGCAGGAAGAATTCTTCATTTGTTACTGAAATGTCCAAATTCAAGTCTCGGAACAGATATGAACTATTACTTGCTAATCATCATTGCTCAAATAATGCTGCTGCTCCACCAGGAGATCGACTTTATTAAGTGCAGAAATTGATTGAAATTGTTATTGTTAACTTCAGAAATGCTTATATTCCTGAAGAATCAATGTGCATTGATGAAAGCATTATTCCATTTAGAGGGCGTGTGGTTTTCTGTCAATATATATAAAACAAGTCTCATCGTTATGGAATCAAAGTTTTTAAACTATGTGTAAAAGACCATTACACTGTTGCCTACAATATTTATGCAGGTAAAGAAGCATCACCTAATGCTAGTGTTTCTACCAGTAGATATAAATTGTGTGTTCTGGCCCACCTGTCCCAGACTTCTCATAGGGTCAAAGGTCAAGGTCAAAGTCAAGGTCAAAGTCAAAACTCCAAACACTTCATAACCAAGGCCAAAACTTTGAAAAAATAGATAAATAAATAAATAGAAAAAATATTTATTCTATTTTTTTTTAAGTTTTGACCTTGACATTGACCTTGGTTATGAGGTGTTCAGAGTTTTGACCTTGGACCCTATGGGAAGTTTAGGACAGGTGCGCCAGAACACACAATTTATATCTACTTCTACCAATGTTGTGCTGCAGCTGACTGGACCTTACCTTAATTTTGGACTTTAGTTTACACTTAATTTTACACTTTTTGTAGACAACTGGTATACAAGTGTTACACTAGCACATTAACTAGTAAAAAATGACACACATCTAGTTGGAACACTAACAAAGAATCACAAACATAATCCAAAAGAGGTAATTAGCAAGAAGTTGAAAAAAGGAGAATGTATAGCAGCAATGGACCAAGAAAATATGATGGTGTTGAAATGGAGGGATAGAAGAGAAGTGTTGATGTTGTCCACTAAACATGTTGACAAAATAACTTATATGAAATGGAATGAAGAGATGGAAAAACCAGAAGTTGTTTTGGATTACAATCAAGGAAAAGCATTCATAGATTTGGCTGACCAAATGAGTGCTTATCACTCTAGTCTACGAAGAAGTGTGAAGTGGTTGTAAGATTATAATTTTGAATAGCTATCAAAATCACTAAATGAAAAGATTTCATAGGTCTCAAGCAAACAGCTGTATTGCTATCACTGGGTGCGATGTCAACAAACTCGAGATTAGATAATAATGGGTATCCAGGCTACAGTTTTGAACAGCCAAATGGAAAGGAGAATATTATTGCTATTTATTTAATAATATAAAATAATGAATTTTAGAGGTTAGGTTCTTTGATACTTACTGGTCGGCAACCTAAATGATTGGTCAAGCCGTATAAATTGAGAATTAGCCAGACACCTGTGGCAAATTTAGTTGCATACAAATAGCATTGCTTAAAATGTGATCAGAGGGTTGGTAACAAGCATGGCATGTCAATGTAAAAGAAAAAACATCTTCAAAAATACAAAAATATTTATTATGTCATACAAGCATGGACAAAATGTGTAAAATAAATAAAAATATTAAGGAAATGTGGTATATCCTACTCAGCACATGAATACATTTGTAATTGTAGAATAAGCCAATCAAAATACAGTAACTGACCGGCAGTGAAAGCAAGTTAATTCAAAAATATACTTTATTTATTATATAAATGATAAAAATTTGTAAACTATACAATACCCAATCTATGTAACAGATAAAAAATGAATATTTAAGAATTATAATATTTGCTCTTTATGCGATAACCCAGCAGATTAGCATGGACTATATTGAATCATGTCATTGTGTAGTAGTGAGGCTAGGACCAGCTCAAATCAGAGTGAATATTTAAATGAATGCAAATTCAAAAATATGGAAGTATGGTCATGGAAAGAATAGGGGTAGATCTAAGCCCACTTGCTTGTCAGAGGTCACCGGGAACAGCCACCAATTTATAGAGCACAAGATCCCTTTTTAAATAATTGTACATTTTAAAAATTTAAGTTTGAATTTAAAAATTAATTTGATAAGACTTAGTGAGGTCGTAGTAAGACATGAGTCCCTTAATTTAAATATCACCATTGGAGAAGATGACATCAGCCCACCAGAAAGGCCTAGGACATCAAAAGAATCTGGATCGCCATCATAATTTATAAAAATCGACATGTGAGTTTAATTGAAAGTTATTAAGGGGACCCTCAGTGCTTCAAATAAATCATGATTTAATGAAGCTAGCTCGACAAAGGGTTATTTAAATATTGAAATTAATATCAAAACTTGCACAAGTCATTAAAGGTAAAGGGAATAATATTAAGAACAATCTATAAGCTCATGTTCATAAGATAAAGTGATTTATCTGATTTCCACCAGAGGCCGAACCCTAGCCCTGAGATATACATATTAATATATTCTGAGATTTATAACTTATATTTAATTATTTGTATTAATTGGGAAAGAAGATTCATAAAGTTTTATTAGACAAGCGATAGCAAGTCCATAATTGAGCTATACAATTTGGAAGCATATATTTGCTGATTAAAGAAGCACATGGTAGTTTTTGTGCAAAAAAGCAAAGTCAATCAGTAGTGAGCTATCTGTGATATTTTCCAATATATATTTGTTCTTTTATTATTTTTTATACTTGTTGCTCTATATTTTATTTGACTCTTGATATTTTATGTAATATATTTGTGTCTTTATTTGAATGGTGTACCCTTTATTTATTATCCTATCTACATGCATGACCAATCTTGTTATAGTCTATTTTATTACCAGTATTGAAATATTATTAAGATTACCAACCAACTATATTCTTCACCAATAAGTTGGATAAATCAGCGATATACAGCATTGATTATCAAAATCTTTGGAAATAATACGTTCCCAAGATTTATATAAATTATCCAGTACCAACACATCTGATTTGAAGAATCTCCAAGGTCATAGTATTAAGTTGCAGCAACATAAATTAATAGAATTTATAAGGTATTCTGATAGAGTGTCGCCTTTGATTCCGCCCGGTATCATTTTTCATTGCTGACCACTTTGGCGAATGGTGGCGGGTAGCATTAGTGGCAGTACCGCATCGTCTAGTCTCGTCTAGTTTCGTCTAGTCTTATCTATCTCTATTGCATCTATATTTGTGGAGTACACCAAATCAGTCACAAGAACTGTGAACTGTTAAAGCAGCTGACGTTTACAGCCAGCGAAAGCAGAGAACTGTTCGAGCTCCTGGGAGAGCAGGTAAGAATTTGGTACTATTATTTTTCCAGGAATCACAAAAAGTATCATACATTATCAAAATCTTTGCTCTACCAACTGCGGCCAAGCAGGGCACACGTTATAGAGAAAATAACGTTACATGGTATAGAAAAGTAATTTTTGATTTATTTCTAAATACAGCCATAATCAATGCAATTTATTTGTACAAATCAGTGACAGGTGATAAAATATCTGTAACAGACTTGAGGGAAAGCATTATCAATAGTTGACTAGGTGAGGACACCTTCAACATCCAACAACCTGAAATGGTGACAAAACATCAATTAGTGAAAAATACAAGAGGTAGATGCATATTGTGCTACAAAAATTTGGTGAGTAATCTTGGTCGCAAACAAGTAATTCTGAAGACCAGAAAAGTATCATTGAAATGCAGTGGATGCAATCAGAGGATTTGAAAAGAATGCTTCTTCCACACCCATGAAACAAAAAAGACAATTTGATTATAAATATTCACTCTCCCTTCAATATAATTTTATTTTGATGATTTTTATGTTGATAATTTTTATATAGTCTACTTCTACAATATGTAAGTGGTCTTTGTTTTACTGGTAAATTAATATATTCTTATAATTGTTTTATTTTACTCACCAATACAACTTCATAATATGTGACTCATATATGATTCACATGGCCACTGTGAAGGAAAGTCACTCTCTGTGGCCATGTGACCCAAAAGTGGGTACCCCCATTCGGTAGAAAAAATTAAACTTTTGAATAGTATAATACAAAACCATGTTGCTAAATGCCTCAAAAATGATGAAACTAACAAATCTAGGACTTGAAAAATAGTTGTGGCCCAGATAGATGAGGTGGCAAAATGAACTTTGGCTTGGTGAAGAAAAATCATTTTTGATTCACATGGCCCATAAATAGGGTGGAATGTGACCCAGAAATGGGTCACATGGCAGTCAATGTGTAAAGTTATTTTAACAGTAATAACAATAGTTTGGATTACACTATTTTTCTGGTGGTAATGATTGATGATGATTTAGATGACACCTTTTTTCCAGTGACCAAGATTGTAAGACTGATTCAAGTGAGGGTCCCAAAAAATTAGAGGGTGATATGTCATTTTTAGACGACAAGCTTGTGTCTTGGGCCAAGCAATTTAATATTTCCAAACTATGCTACTACCAGACTTTTGCACATATTGAAGCCACATATACCATGTCTTCCTTTAGATGCGCACACTTTACTCAAAACCTCCAGATCTGTATAAACCCCCAGATCTGTAAACATTATAGATTGTAGTGGTGGGTCATTATAGATTTGTTTATTTTGGCTTGGAAAAAATATAATCCAAAAAGCATCATCAGACATTAAGACTGGGCAAAGTAAATTACTTTGATATTTGAATATCAAAGTAATATTTGATTGAAAAAATGAAACTTGATTCAAATGTTCAAAATATGTTAACAATGTAAATGTAGATGAATTGCCAATAGAAAAGGGTGGTACAAAATTTTGGCTTGTCTTGGGTGTGCTTGATCAAGCTAATAATAAATCCCCCTTTATTATTGAACTTTATAAGGGAAATGCAAAACCAAAAAGTTTAAATGAGTTTTTAACTGCCTTTGTGAATGAGTGTGCAGGTTTAGAAAGAAGAGGAATCAGTTTTGAAGATGTACTCTTTGCTTCTAGGATTGGTTGTTTTATTGCAGATTCCCCAGCTCGAGTTTTTCTGAAATGTACTGTCATGTACTGAAATGTACACATAATTTTCTGTATGGATGTGAAAAATGTTTACAAGATGGTGTTTACTATGGACAAAACCTGTCCTATTTTAAAAATTGCGTCTATAAAGTTTTTATTGCATCTAGTGATGTGGGTTGGGCAAATGCCCAGTGGGCAGGACATTTATAAATGGGCATTTGCCCAAAGCAGTTTTAAATGCCCAAAATGTGGGCATTTATGGAAAAGTGTCTTTTTTTACTTTTTACTATTTTTTATTGTTACTAGAGCTTCTAAAACATAATATAAACTATTAATTAAACGTAAATTTTTTGGATGAAATAAAAATGCCTTAGTTTGCAGTTGTTCTGAGGGCATTTAAAATTAAGTGCTTGAATAAAATAATTTTAAAAGCAAAGGGTACTTTAATTTCTATGAATATGCCTTAATTTGTTTATTTGTTGATGTGTAGGCCTATAATATGTTTGATAAAAAAATGTTAAAAAAACAATACCCAAGTATTGTTAATAATAATTTAATTATCCTGTGCAATTGTCAATAACACTTAATGGCAATGGTGTATATCTAGCTTGAATAAAACATTTGAAGGATTGAGTTAGGACTGCAGACTGCTGTAGGAGTTTCATATGGTGTGAATAGTGAGTATTGAGTGTGGTTGATAGTCGAGGGGGGGGGGTCTGAGCAGTCTTGAGATTGGTGAGTCGTGAGTCATTCTAGCACCAGCCCTGAGCTCAGTTAGTTTAGTTGTGAAGTAGCAGTAGAAGTAGAAATGACTGTTGAGTGATTGAGTCTGAGATAACGTCACTTATTTATACTACTTATATTTTTAAGGGTTGGATTAAATCATTACAAAATGGTTAAAAAAAAGGGACCTATTTGGAACTTTTTCAATTTGAAAGGGAAAGGAGTAACTTGTAAATATTGTAATAAGGACTATCAACAGTCACATTGTAACAAAATGGAAAAGCACATAAAAAAGTGTTTCAAGTGCCCACAGGATCTAAAGAAAGTGCTTCAGACAAGTACAGTTACAGTGGTTAAAAAACTTTTTCGAAAGAAACCTTCTTATGAACCTTTACTAATTGAAGTGGATGACAAATCCATGTGCAGTACCAAGCACAAGCTCAGCCTTTGAACCAAAATCAAATTCTTCTTCTGATGTCCTACAACGTTCGCAGCCTATATCGACCTCAAGTCCAAAAGGAAAAGGACCCCGAACTCCTTCGTTTTTTGACCACATGGATCTCCAAACTAATGTAAGTAAACATTATGAAAATGTACAAACATTTCTAGGCCTAGGCCTGCTTCAAATTTTTAGACTATAATTTTCTTAAACCTTTTCAGATTGTAAAGTTTTTTTAATATTTGAGGCCATAGGCCTAATTTTTTCAGCCTAATGGAACGCTATTAGACTATTTATTTACTTAGAATTAAACTTAGTTTACAACATCAAATCTTAATTACAGTTTTATCAAAAGAAGGCATATGTTACTAAACTACCAGATAAGTTGGGCTAGGTCTGTCAATATCTGCCGGATATCAACAAGCCTAGCCTAACTGAGGTTCTATTAAAATTGATGATCCGATACCAGGTAGAGATGACAGTAGCCTAGAAGAAAGTAAAAATTAAAAAAAACCTTTGTTTGGAAATAAAAATTGTTATTATTACGGTAAAAATTCTACCCATAGCATAACTTGAATAGCAGTTAGCATAAAAAATAGGTTAGGTATATTATGACACTTTGTAACTTTGTACGTTTTTTATGAACATATGAACTGAAGCATAAAGATGGTAAATAGGCCTCTATTTGATGGATTTTACCTGGTTGGCACATAGCAGTAATAGACTAACTCCTTCATAGACCACACCTATTTTGTTTCTACAAGAGATAGATGTAGTATGTAACTTATCTGGTTCAAAAAGCATATAGGTCTACCTACGGTAGTTATGTCTAGACAAATGTACACAATACTTTAAGGCAGTATGTCTTACTTCTTATTAAGAATAATTTTTTTAATGAAACAGCATAGCATCATAGCCTAACCAACGTCCCAGGACATTGTCACTGGTTCTAACTATAAGCCATAGATTTAGGACTACTTTCGGTGTAAGTTTTATTCATTGTTACGCCGTTGACAGTATATTGTGCTGTTTGCTGTTTCAGGAGATGCTGAACCAGAGCCTTGCCAAGGCCATATTCGTTAGTGGATCTCCTTTGTCCATGGTTGACCACCCACTTTGGATAGATTTTTTTAACAAAATCAGGCCTTCCTTCAAGTTACCGTCAAGATATCGGCTATCTTCTAGTCTGTTGGATGCGCAGTACACAGAAATGCAAGGTAACATAAATAAGCAACTAGAAGAAGCAAAGCACCTACACCTGCAGTGTGACGGATGGACCTTAGAAATGAATCAATCATCAACTTCATAATTTGTAAACCACAACCAATGTTTGTGGATTTTGTAATGTCTAAAAGCATCAGTCACACTGGTGAGTACCTTTCTCAGCTTATCATAAATGTAATGGAGAAACATGGACCAGAAAAATTTCTGGTGGTGATTGGTGATAATGCTGCAAATATGAAAGCTGCACTGAACTTGGTGAAAGATAGATTTCCCCATGTTGTTCCTCTTGGATGTCTAGCACACCTGCTACATTTATTGTGCTCAGACATTTTAAGCTGCCAAACAATGAAAACTTTCACAGCAATTGCAGTTGATGTTGTCAAAACAGTAAAACACAGCCATGTTTTATTAGCATTGTTCAATGAAATATCAGCTGAAAAAAAGGCATTCAAGGATAGGGTTTCACTAAAGTTGCCAGGAAAGACTAGATGGGGGAGCCATTTGTTCTGTTTTGAAAGTTTGAAGTCAAACAAAGTTGTCCTACAAACATTAGTTGTTAATGAAAAGGCTCAACAATATCTAAAGCCAGAAATGAAGACGAGAGTCCTGGACGATGATGTTTTCTGGGTCAGGATTGACACAGTTGTAGAGTTGATGAATCCAATCGTTCATTTGATCACAACTTTCGAGTCCAATGAACCTCAAGTTCATAGAATAGCTAAAATGTTCAATAACCTGGAGGCAGTTCTTATTGAGAAGTTACCGTTATCACCCCTACAATCAGCAGAAGAAAAGGCAATCTTGTCCAAATTCAAAGAGAGGAAGACATTTGGTGTATCATCTTTGCACCTTGCGGCGAACCTGCTTGACCCAGCTGTGCAAGGTAGTGATCTCGAGCCTGTTGACATTCTGGAAGCAATAAGCTTTATTTGCGACACAGCTAGAAACACAGGATTGAATGTTATACAAGTTAGAGAAAACTTGGCCGATTACAGGGACAAACAGGGAATTTGGTCCAGACAATTTGTGTGGGAAGGAGTTGGGGTTAAAGAAGACAATACTTATCTTGTATCTCCTTTATTGTGGTGGCGCGGTTTGAGGGGTACTTGTACACTGGCAGAAGTTGCAGTAAAAATTCTTGGGGCACCTGTTACATCTGCTGCCACAGAGCGTACATTCAGCACTTTTGGCTGGATTCACAGTAAAAAACGAAACAGGCTTACATCTGAGAGGGCTGCTAAGTTGACTTATATAGCCTACAATTGGAAGCTGATGAATGGACCATCTAATTGTAAAACCAAAAAAACAACTAATGAGACTCATCAGAGTAAACCAGAACAAGGAGAAGAAACCCCAACACCCAGTCAAGAACGTATTATAGGCCTGGAAGAAGATTCAGAATCAGAACTTTCAGAAGAATCTGAGCCAGAGCTAATTCAAAGTTCATCAGAAACATGTGATGAAGAGGATTCAGAAGAAAGTGATTAAGACATCCAAAAGCACAGCCATTTATTATTTAATTCCATTATTCCGTATTTAAATATAATTATGTAACCTAATTTGTTACTCAGTTAATGTAATACCAAGTTTTCATGAACTAATGCATATAATTGTGTGGTGTTTCTTTTCATAAATAAACGAGTCCACCATGGTTTGTAATGTTATTTATTTTATCTATGGGTGAACCATAATATTCCTTTTACGTAATCACAATTTGAATTGAAAAGGCTATCATTAAAAAATGGAATTTTGGACCGTTGCATAATAGCTTCATTATGCAACGACTTTGTTCCTTTTTCATCAAAATCCTCATTAAGCCACGACTTTGCTCCGGTTTCATCACACTTTTTCTTTTAAACCACAGATTTGTTCCTGTTTCATGTTTCATCATTCCCTAAGGTACGATTTGGTTTATGTGTAGTGTCAGTCGTTATCGATCAGCTGTAGCCAATCACAGCTCTTGCTAGAAAAGATCTCACAGCTGGCCGTCGTGACGTGCATTGGAAATCGTGTATTTTTGTAGATAAAATAGTGTATGCAACGGTTGTATTAGGCCTTTAAACCACTCGTGAGATATTTAGAGCACTCACTGCGCTACGCTTGCTCGTGCTCTAACTTACATCTCACTCGTGGTTTAAAGGCTCTCATTATACAACCGTTGCATAAACTTCTAAAAAAAGTACATATATAAAAATATATAAAAAAGCACAAAAGTCACTATCAGTCAATAATAACACAAATAAATACAGTAAAATATAGTGTAAAAACACTAAGAAACTTACATTTTGTGAGCTGGAATATTTCGGCCACTGTGCAAGCTTTTGTCAACCAAAACTGTAATCCTATGAAACTGTGAAAGCTGTTTCCAGCTCACAAAATGTAAGTTTCTCATTGTTTTTCAATTTATATTTTACTGTTTTCATTTGTGTTATTATATATAAATATATATAATGCATCTATGTACATACAATGGCTAAAACATTATTAATTTGTCTTTAAAAGAGATAAATGCCCAAAATGCCTGGGCATTTATGGGTTTTGGGCATTTGCCCGGGCATTTATATCAGGCATTTGCCCCGACTTCACTAATTGCATCTAAAGAATATCCTTTAATCTATTTATAAAGGATATATGTACGGTTTTGGCTCAATTAAACTTGATCACCCAAGTACCCCTTGATTTCATGCATCAGGTTCGCCTTTGCAGGGGTGCCCAGCCCCCCCAAGGGCAATGGCGCATGCCCCCCCAATCCAAGTGTAATGCCCCCCCCCAAAGTATCCCAATTCCCAACCCTTTAGTTTTTAACATTAGTCAGTGTATGACAATAAATTTCACATCTTACATTCTAATCTTCCAAAGGACATTATTTACCTTTGTTCTTTGTGAGGAATTCTTTCTGTTTTCATAATATTGTAAAAATATATACCATCGTTTCTTATCTCTTTTAAAATAGAAATAAAGTATATTTTTGATATTATTTTTGAGACTAGCAGTGCACCCGTTCTTGTTCGGGGCATCCTATGAAGGGGCATCAGAAATAAGGATAGATACATCTCATACCACAGCTCATTCTTCTAAGCTTTTCAAGGTGGTCTAAAAGTATGTTGAAAAATATATGGCCAACTTTTTCAGGGTTATTCAACCTCTTTTTCTTCCAACTAATAAGATTGTCTCTGTCTGACTTAAATATACACTGTATTTTCTATCTCGGAGTCTCTCGATGCTGAGAAATTATTCTCCGTCTAAAATTTTGAAGCTCTTTTGTGTTGGAAGTTTTTATTGTGTTGTTTTTCTCTCTCCTGTTGAAATATGTGTGTGAAACGTTCATATGTTCCTTTCAAAAAGTGGAAAAATTGGAATAGAATGACTACTGTATTTTATTTGATTGGCGAAGAGAGGACAGTAATGTCAACTCTTTTCCACCTGACTACAAAATTGACGGAATTCTCCACCTTTTCACGGTTGAAGCGAATGCATTATGAATTGGAGAAAAGACGAACTTGAGACAACTAAGCTTGCAGAAGATTGATGTGTATGCAATTTGAATAAGAATTTATTATTGTATCAATTAGTATAGACCTAAAGAAGCGTTTTATAAACAGTAAAATTATAAAAAAGAATCATCACAGTTTCTCTCTCATTGAGAAAGATTGGTATGACTCTGAATGGCAAGGTCATTCATGGAGACGTTCATTGGTGCTGATCAAAGAAGAGAGTTTTCTACCCAAGAATTTCAAATTCCTATTCTGAAACTACATTATTCCCAATAATAAAGCAACTATAACCATGCATTGAAAAATTTGCGATTATGTTCAAAGAGGCATTCAAATCATCTTATTCATTTTTTGGAAAACCAAAATGAGTACAGGTTGTGAAAAAATGTATCCTATCAGATTCCCTTTGAACTATCACATAGATGAAATCCCAATTTGAAAGTTTTACACAATATTGAAACACTCATCTTTTTATTTTCTATAATACTCAACATAATCAACCGCTTCTGAATAAAGATTGATACAATATAAAAAGATGTCTATGAATTTAAACTTTGTATCAATTTAATCTTAAGCTTGGTTGTTGTATCTGATACATCTTCAACGTTTTTCCAATTGAAAATTCAGCAGTTTTTCGACAGATTAGATTGATCATATTAGTCAAATATCTGCTACGTCAAATTTATTCGTTCAACACTCATTGAACATAGAGCAATAACTATTCAAATAATTCAGATTTTCAAAAATCAACCTTATATATTTATAATGAGCATGAATTCAGTTTGTCTCAAGTTGAGATGAATAAATTCAAGCAATAAGCGTTATTTCTCATATCAATGTATCAGAAAAGCATTGATAAGAATGCTTGGTGGGGTGGAGGTTGACTACACTTTTTCCAATTGTATTTGAAAAAGTATCAAGTTAATTTAAGAAATAGCCCAGTCAATGAAGGTCCAAAAAAGCAGTTTCGATCCGAAAATTAAATAAAAGCTGAATTTCCCACCATCGATAGAACCCTCCCAGAGGGTCATTCTCCCAAAAGTCCCAAGAAATCCCCTTGGAGCTTTCCGCCCCAGCCCCCTAAAACATGAAAAATGCAGGTAAACACAAGAAATCAATTATCTCTGTAACCATTGATCGGGAACAGTTCTATTATATGCCATTCGATTCGTTACATTTTGAACTACAATATTAGTTATATTCATTTTTTCAATAAAATTAGCAGTTTTCTTGATAAAATAATATATATGTAAAAATTTTAGGGGATTTGTGATTTGATTTTTTTTGTTTTCTCCGATCAACTTCGAAACAAGTGGTTTTAAAGGAAAATGAGCTAAATAATTAATGTAGCCACTGTCATTTCAAATCCATTGATGTATATTGTTATGTATTTGCGATTCGATTTGACGCCGTGGAAGATGAAACAGTCGACGCGGAACGGCGCGTCTGACTCTCTTAGCCATAGTAAACAGCAAACTGGAAATCAATTATCTCTGTAACCAGCAATCGGAAAAAAATCTATCATATGTCATTCGATTCGTTACATTATGGACTAAAATATTAGTCGTATTCATTTCCTCAATAAATCGAACAGTTTCCTTGATAAAATAATATATATGTAAAAATTTAGGGGTTTTTTGATTTGATTTTTGTTTTCTCTGATTAACTTCGAAGCAAATAATCTAAAGAAAATTAGACAAACAATTAATGTAGCCACATTCATTGCAAATCCATTGATGTATATTGTTATTTATTTGCGATTCGATTTGACGCTGTGGAAGGGGAAACAGTCGATGCAGTACGGCATGGCTGACTCTCTTCACCATAGTAAACAGAAAAATACAGTAGTAGGCCTACTGCTTTCAAAGTTGCATCTTATTCACACTATGGCGCTCGAAACAATCAATTTTGTCTATTGTTTTGACATGTGATGAGACTAATTTTTCACATTTTAATTCTCTAAATTCTCTAAAATCATTTTGTTGTTATATATATGTGCTAAATCATGCATTCTATGACAGACAAAGATATTGTTTGCAACCGATAAAATATTCATACTATTACATAATGTAATATATATTTGAAATATGTGTGTATGATCATAATTCTATGCTAAAATTTATCATAAGTTATGAATGTCAGAAACTGAGATAAATCATAGATTACAATAGTGTTAACAGTGGCAATTTCCTGAAAAATCATAGTTTGCATTTTTCTACAGTTAATATTCTCCAAGCCAGGTTGATAATATACCTTCAGTTGAGCAAAATATATATGGCGGCTGAGGCATAAAATTCATACATTGGGCTTGTTGAGTTGAAACTTTCTATGATTCTCTCTGTAAAGTAGCCTATCTTCCGTTCTTACTAGTTGAATCTACATTATTTAGACAATCGAATATGAAAATCCAGTAGATTCTAAAGATGAAAGCCATGCAAACATACAAATTAAGGAAGAGTAAGCATGCATAAAAGGTAGGAAAATCATGAAAGTGTTTCACATTTAACCACAAAGTACCCTACCGTATAAGATTAATTGAAAGATGATTCATCATCTTCTATTATTTTTGTTAACATATCGATTTTTCACATCCACTCACATCTTGTCATTCATTACACAAGGTTGGCAGAAGCTTTTCTTTATGTCGATTAATGTTGATTGAAATTGATTTTGATTGGGGCACCAAAAACATAGATCATGTTCTATTTGAAGCATTCAATTTTTTGAACATGATTTCTTATGACTTAGCATTCACAGATTCAGTTGGGTGAAGCTATTTGAAAATTATACCTGATTATCAATATCATTGTTTTTATACCATTCTAGTTCATTGTGATCATTGAAGGGTTGAAGTGATGAGTTAGTTCAAGTGAATTCTAGTACACAAGTATATTCTGCTGCAATGGGGGACGCCGTGTTTGCACACTGCAAGAGGCCGCCGTGCTTCCGCACTGCGATGGGGGACGCCGTGTTTGCACACTGCAAGAGGCCGCCGTGCTTCCGCACTGCGATGGGGGGACGCCGTGCTTTCGCACTGCAAGAAACGCTGTGCTTTCGCACTGCAAAAATAAGGACGCGGTGCTTTCGCACTGCAAAAGGAATGCCGTGCTCTCGCACTGCCCGGGGCGCCGTGCTTCCGCACTGCCAGGAACACCATGCTTTCGCATCGCGAAAAGGACGCCGTGCTCCCGCACTGCAGAGTTGCCGTGTTTCCACACTGCCGAGGACGCCGTGCTTCCGCACTGCAGATGAGAGCGCCGTGCTCTCGCACTGCCAGGAAGGGCGGGTAACACAAAAAAAAACGAGGTGAACACACCTCAGACAGGTTCTGGGAACCTAAATAACATTGCAAGGGAAACGCCGTGCTTCCACACTGCAAGAGTCGCCGTGCTCTCGCACTGCAAAATAAGGACGCGGTGCTTGCGCACTGCAAAAGGAACGCTGTGCTTTCGCACTGCCGGGGCGCCGTGTTTCCACACTGCCAGGAACGCTAGCTTTCGCATCGCGAAAAGGACGCCGTGCTCCCGCACTGCAGAGTTGCCGTGTTTCCACACTGCCGAGGACGCCGTGCTTCCGCACTGCAGATGAGAATCGCGGTGCTCTCGCACTGCCAGGAGGGGCGGGTAACACAAAAAACGAGGTGAACAACACCTCAGACAGGTTCTGGGAACCCAAATAACATTGCAAGGGAAACGCCGTGCTTCCGCACTGCAATGAGTCGCCGTGCTTGCGCACTGCATGTGCCGGGCTTTCGCCCTGCATGGCCGTGTTTTCACACTGCCTTGCTTCGCCGTGCTTGCGCACTGCATGTGCCGGGCTTTCGCCCTGCATGGCCGTGTTTTCACACTGCCTTGCTTCGCCGTGCTTGCGCACTGCATGTGCGGGCTTTCGCCCTGCATGGCCGTGTTTTCACACTGCCTTGCTTCGCCGTGCTTGCGCACTGCATGTGCGGGCTTTCGCCCTGCATGGCCGTGTTTTCACACTGCCTTGCTTCGCCGTGCTTGCGCACTGCATGTGCCGGGCTTTCACCCTGCATGGCCGTGTTTTCACACTGCCTTGCTTCGCCGTGCTTGCGCACTGCATGTGCCGGGCTTTCGCCCTGCATGGCCGTGTTTTCACACTGCCTTGCTTCGCCGTGCTTGCGCACTGCATGTGCCGGGCTTTCGCCCTGCATGGCCGTGTTTTCACACTGCCTTGCTTCCGTGACTACTCACCTACGGCTTGACCCAAGCCCGTTGACCGTCCGGGAGGCGCACTCGGATCCTCGGACGGCCGGCGCGAGGGCGCCTTCCGGGGCGGAAGGATTGGTGGGTAACCTTCCTCACCGTAGGCCGATCCCCAATGGTGATTAGGGCGAGGCCTCGTCCGCAGTCGGTGGTAGACAGGCGAACTGCCGGCGGCAATGATGAGTCTTCCTCTTCTTCCTCCGAGGAGAGTTCGAAGACCTCGGATTCGGCTGGGTGGACGGTAGCGGCGGGACGGGGAGGTGACGATGGCTGGCTGCTGGTAACCGGGAAACAGCTGGGACCCCCTGGAAGTTCGCGGGGTTCGGTGGAGGCTGCTCCCCAAGCCTCAGTAAGTCCTCTTTCTCGTACCCAAACGGGGGTAGGGGCAGTCGGGGTCGCAGTTGTCGTTACGGCAAAAGGAGGGGTCGCGGGGCGGACAGCCTCCTCAGAGGTCCCGTATGCGGGTGAGATTGAGAAGCCCCCGCCTCCTCCCTCGAGTAAGGTGTCCTCATCCTCCGTGGGGACCTCCGGGACCTCCATAGGGGTATCAGCGACTGTAGAGGACGATGGCAGTGGAGTGTCGGCCCAAACTGGACTAGGAAGAGGTTGGTGAGCAGGCTGAGTCACCGTGACTACAATGTTGCGGTCGCGGCTCATCCGCAGAGCGGGGAACTCCTCGAACAGTTCCCTGGAGGCAACCTCTACCATGCTATCCACCGGCGGAGTCCGCTGCTGGAGGAGCCGGAGTAGCTGTTGACCTATAATACGCTCCGATTGCCACCGGGTGAGGCCTTCCCGGTTGTGTTGGAAAACCTGCACCTCCCATCTGGTGACGCAGCGCATTCTCTTCACCTGGCAATATTTAGCCATGATGGCATGGATGGCTTCATGATCGT
This sequence comes from Nilaparvata lugens, assembly GCF_014356525.2. Lineage (NCBI taxonomy): Eukaryota > Metazoa > Arthropoda > Insecta > Hemiptera > Delphacidae > Nilaparvata > Nilaparvata lugens. The sequence goes on from NC_052508.1 coordinate 27,783,083, forward strand.
CTGCCGATGTCTTGTGGCCGGGGTCTAAGATGGTGGTAGTAGCCTCTTTCCTGTTCACCACTGCCAGGGCAATACCTCCCCCCTGAATCAGAGGAAACCCGAGGAGAGTGTCTCTCTTTAGGTTCCTCAACACCTCCCGAAGTCCTTCAGGGGTTCGGTTCCCATGTCGGGTGCGCAACGCCTGAAAAGGCGTGAACCTCGCCTTCTCTGTCACCGACAGCCGCTCCATTTCCCGCAGCACCTGATCCGTAAAGCAGGCCCGGAACGACAGCATTTTCTCCTCTTTTTTTTTAAAAAAAAAGTGGTAGTTGAGAGGACTCGAAGGCGTAGACAGGGAGAAAGGTAAGAGGTGGTGATGAGTGATGTTAAAAGAGAGCAGTTGGTGATGGCGTTGACCAAGTTTGGAGATAATAATAATAAAAAACAACTCCAGGAAAAGCACCAAAAAAAAAGAACTAGAATTCGGAGATGTTATTTGAAGTGGAAAATGTTGAAAGAAATAAAGATGCAAATCAAAAAGTCACTAGTAATAAGGTCGCTTTACTGTAGCCTGTCACCCGATGTTGCCTACACGGTAGCTTACAACGGACTGACTAAGTGAAGTTTGAGAAGCAACCATAAACGGGGAAAAACAGGAATAAACGGGAATTATTAGATTGCATAAAATGAAAAACAATGCAGGATCGGACGAGAATAATCTGTTTAGTAGACAAAATAAATTGATTATTTTATCTTATCGCTATGCGTCGACCGCTCAACAGGCACGTAGCACTGAAATTCAGATTTAACTGGCAGAACGGTATAATAGGAAAAATGTTGTTTCTCGATGCCAATTCCTATATGAGATGATGACAAGCCTTTTCTCATAAAATTCCTTATTAGAATTATATTATTGAAGATAGAAATATAGCCATAGAAAATGTCTACAAGCACAGGCCGTGGGAAACTCGGACCTGTCTACTGAACGTGACTAAATCACAATTAAAACAATAGCACAATGAAGCATAGACTACTGTAATACCAATACAGCTCCAGTTTCTTTCAAAACGAGATGAATTCGAAATAATGAAATAATGAAGATTTTATTTCAGTAAAATCACTTTATGGATATTTTCATTTTTAAAAAAATATTGGAGAGATATTGATCAAAATTTTAAACCAACAAAAACGATTGTAGTACACTATGACTTACAATCACACGCAACTTATTCAAATGCCATGAATAATCGGTTGCCTAATCACACGCAACTTATTCAAATGCCATGAATAATCGGTTGCCTAATTACATGCAACTTATTCAAATACCATGAATAATCGGTTGCCGAATCACACACAACTTATTCAAATTCCATGAATAATCGGTTGCCTAATCACACGCAACTTATTCAAATACCACGAATAATCGGTTGCTACATAATATACTTCTATCCACAGAAAAATAACTCCTGTTATTTTCTGTAACGTAATACATTTATTACCACGGACCCAAGCAATTATCGCCGGCTTTATTTTATGATCAAAATAAATATTCACTCCAAAACCTCATGGACAAATAATATTATTCAGAAAAAATCTGACAATTAATTTCCTCCAATGCTAATTATCGTTATACAGTTCACAAATTGTGGACGACAACATGATAAATGAAATAATTCAAATTCCATCTCTTTGACCCGTGCTTGGCAAGGGGAATTGGATTAAGAGCTCTGAGACAATAAGATGGCGATATAATTGGAGATGAAAATAAAAGCAACAATAATTTTTCGACTTTACAGAAAAAGCCTAGAAACCGCTTATCTGTTTTAATTGAACTAGGATGGTTGAGTTGCCATTCAGCTTAATTACGACTCTGTTAAAACAGGACCATTTACTCGAAAGAAAATTGTTATGAATGCTACCTTTAAATATAGGCCTAATGTTCACATATTTCTCTGAATCGAGAAATAATTATTTCATGCTCCAATATCAGGCTAGTTTCAACTATTCCAATGCTATCAATTATCTCAAACCCCATAAATAAACGGGCTATATTTCCAAAAATATTTTCCTCCAAATTTTAGATATTATTTCTCCTCCTGGTCACTCACCTTACTGCTGCTGTTGAATTACTCTTCCTCGATACTCCATCAGCCGAGTGGGCAGCGACACCCGGCTTACTCGATTCCTCCTGCTGTCATCGCTCTCCTCCACACTGGCTCCTCCATCATTGTCCTCTCCGCCGTCGCGGGCGGCTCGCATTCCGCTGTCGTCCTCTCCATCTTCCTCCTCTTCTTCCTCGGGAAGGGGCGGCAAGATTTTTATATCCTTTACATGAACCGTCAGCATTTTACCAGCAGCTCCTTTCAGCAACACTACAGAGGCGCTCAACATTTTCTCTACCTCATAAGGCCCAGAAAATTTTGGAGCCAGCTTCGCCGCAAACTGGTTCACTCCAGACGAGAGATGATAATCCCTCTTGTACACCAACTGGCCCGTCCTCAGTTCCAGTGGTCTTCGCCTAAGATTATAATACCTCCTGGTATTATTATAGGCCTCGTTTAGATTATCTAAAACGAGTTTCTGTGCACGTTTCAGTACTTGCAACCTCCTCAGCTGGGCTGCTCGACTCGTGCCTCCATCCTCCTGTCGAGGATCGTCTTCCTCCTCACCACAAGCATCTCCTGGTGCTCTCAACTCTCTTCCGAAGTTGAGGAAGGCAGGAGTATACTTAGTGCCTACATGCACCGCTGTATTCATGGCGAAACAAAATCCTCCACATAGCGATCCCAATCTGCATGGTGCTCGCCCACATAGAGCTGTATCATAGTCTTCATGACTCTATTAACCCTCTCCGTAGGGTTGCAGCTCGGTGTGTAGGGTGGGGTATAGAATAATGTGATGCCATTCTCCTTACAGTATGACTTAAAAAGTCTACTTGTATACTGTGTTCCATTGTCACATATAAGCAGCTTCGGCACCCCAAATTTGGTGACGATGAGCTCCCTCAAAGCTCGCGCTACAGCATTGCTGTCTGCCTGAGCTAGCGGCCGAGCTTCCGTCCACTTCGTGAACTGGTCCTGAAATACCACCAGGTATTTATTCCCCCTTTTTGAGCGAGGTAGCGGACCTACAATATCGGTGCTAACAGTCTCCCAGGGTCGCACCACTTTCCTCTGGCTGTTCATCTGTCCGTATGGAGGCCGCTGCTCCACCTTATGCTTCATGCACGTCTCACAGCGCCTCACATACTTCGCGACGTCCGCATACAGGCCCGGCCAATAATAGCGACCGGCTATCCGGTGATAAGTCCGGAATACTCCTTGTGGCCCGCTGTCGGGGCATCGTGGCTCTGCTGAAGTATCTCCCTCCTAGCACCTCTCGGAATACATAGCTTCCAGCCATCACTCTCCGGCGCATCAGGAGGTTGTTGACGGGCCCATATGTGACGATACAACGCCTCACCCCTTACCATATAGTCGGGGTATTTCTGTGGATGATGGAGTAGATTGTTCTTCATCCTCCTTATCCATCTGTCGTCTTCCATGACGATGGCGGCTACCTTTCCTGTAGGCTCCTCCTGACCTTCTCGTGGACTTGCCGGCACGTCGCCTCCTGGCAACGCTCGTGAGAGAGCATCCGGGACCACGTTTAGCTTCCCTCTTCGATACTTGATGACCAAGTTATATTGCTGCATCTCTAAGGCCCACCTTGCTAGCCTTCCTGTCGGGTTAGGGATAGCTCTAAGCCACTTTAGAGCCTGGTGGTCAGTAATCACTGTAGTCTCATACCCCTCTATGTACGGCTTGAATTTTCTCAGGGCGAAAATCACAGCCAGGCACTCCTTTTCGGTGGTAGAATACCTCAGCTCGGCCCCCTTGAGCCCCCTGCTTGCGTAGGCGATGACCTTCTCCTCTCCATCGACCTCCTGAGTAAGCACAGACCCTAGTCCATACTCAGAGGCATCTGTCTGGAGCGTGAACGGTAGTTCAAAGTGAGGATACGTGAGCACTGGAGATCTAGTGAGAGCCCTCTTTATCTCCTGGAAAGCTCTCTCCTCTTCTGGTCCCCAGTGCCACTTCACTCCTACCTTCAGCAACCGGTGAAGAGGTGTTGCAAGGTCCGAAAAATTCGGGACAAACCTCCTATACCAGGACGCCAACCCCAGAAAACTCCGGAGCATCCTGAGCCGCTGCGGAGTTGGGAACTCGTTTACCGCTCTCACCGTCTCAGGATCAGTCCTGAGTCCTTGCTCCGTCACTATGTGCCCCAGGTAGCGTAGCTCTCGCTTCAAGAACTGACATTTCTCTTGATTGATTATCAAGCCAGCTTCTCTCAGCCTACTGAACACTCTAGCTAGGTTCAGCATGTGAGCCTCCATCGTTTCTCCTAGAACGATGACGTCGTCTAGGTAAGCAAAAGCACAAGGCTCCAATTCCGGCCCAATTACTCGGTCCAGGAGGCGCTGAAATGTAGCTCCAGCCGAGTGTAGACCAAAGGGCATCATCCGGAACTGGAACAGCCCTCTTCCAGGAACCGTAAACGCTGTAAGCTGCTTACTCTGCTCCTCCAACGGTACTTGCCAGTAACCGCTCTTCAAGTCGATTGAAGAAATGTACTTGGCATTCCTCAATCTATCCAAATGCCTGTCATATTCGGCAAAGGATATGCATCTCGTTCAGTGAGTGCATTAATCTGCCGGAAATCGATACAAAACCGCATCTTTCCATTAGCCTTCTTCACCAAGACGATTGGTGAACTCCATGGGCTACTGCTCGGCTCAATGACCCGCTGATCGAGCATACTGTCCACCTCCTCGTTTATCACCGCTTGCATAAGCGGGTTACGGGGATACGGACGTTGTCGGAACGGCTCAGCTCCTTCCTTCAGCCTGATTCTATGAACCAGGAGGTGAGTCGCACCTGGCACATCTCTGAATTTTATCAGCTCCGTCTCCAGGAATTTCTCGAACTCCTCCCTTTCTGAAGCGACTGCTGCCACCTGTCCCACTAAAGCCGGAGGTAATATCATCCTCCTCTGCCTCAAATCGAGTTTTGCTTGAATCGCTCTTAAATGACTTAATCCCAAAATCATTTCGGATTCTAACTCTTTGATCACTGCCACTCTCCAGTAGACTCGTCTACTACACACCTCGGCAGTCAGCTTCAGCTCCTCCACTACGGGAAGCTTTTCTCCAGTCACCAAGATCGGTTGGTGACTAATTGGTTTCACCTGGCAATCGCCAGACTCCTTCAGTCGCCTTGCTGCCTCTCCAGAGACATAGGACGACTCGGCCCCGGTGTCGACCAGTGCATTCAGCCAGACATCTCGGACACGTACTAGCATGAAGACGCGTGTCTCCTGAGGCTGTGGACACCTTCCTTGCCTCTCTATCGGGGCTGCACCGGACTTCACCTCTCTTCCTCTGGCCTTCGCAGCTTTCTGGGTAGTTGTTGCACTCTTCTCCCTGAGTTGAGGCTCCCATTCCGCCGTGCGTGCGCGGGTGTCGATTTTCACCCTGTGCTCCTGCAGGAACTCCATGCCGAATAAAAATTCGGGGGATAATCCTTCCATGATCGTCATCACTGTGGGAAGAATTTCTTGGCTGATTTTCAGGTTGATCTCCACCTTTCCATATAGCCGCGCCGCGGTTCCATTCGCCAGAATCGCGCCTCTCTCTGTCGCAGTTCTCCTTGCACATCCAGCTGCCTCTAAGCTCGCAAACGTTGCCAAGCTTAAGTAGTTGGATTCAGCTCCTGTATCGAGTAGAGCTCGATACTGGTGGCCAGCTACCTCGACTGTGGTATACAGTCTGTTGTCGAACTGCGACTCCGGTTCCAATTGGAGTTGGTTCCTAGTTCTCACCACTGCGGCTTTGTCTGTCGCCCTCTTCTGATCCTTCTCACAGGTGCAACCGGGACGAGGTTTTCTACAGCCCACGCAGAGAGAAATCTCAGGGCATTCCGACCTCCAGTGACCCTCTTTCTTGCAATGCCAGCAGGTAGGTCCTACTGGAGTCGGCTCCACTCGCCGTTGTGAAGTTGTAGGCTCTGGCTCGGGGCGTGCTTTCACAGGTTTACGAACCTCTTCCTGTTTCACAGTCCTCTGCCGCTGTTGAGCACTCTTCTCCTCTGACTTTATCCTCTCATACTGCCTGGCCAGCTTGAGTAGATCGTCCACGGTATAGATTTCAGCTTCCCTAATGTACAGCTTGTACCGGGGTAGAAGATTCTTGTACAGCCTCTGTAGCTGGTGATTGATTGAACAATCTCCTCTTCTCCTCATGAGAGTCTGAAGTTCTTCTACGTAGTCATCGATAGCCTCGCCTTCACGCTGCCGTCGACCCAGGATTTGAGCATCCAGATCCTCCTCATAGGTTGCTGGATAATAACGGGACCGAAAGTCCATTACGAAGTCGTTCCAATGCCGCCAGAACCCTCTTCGGTTCCGCATCCACAAGGAACACCTTCCCGCTAGCATTTCTGGTAGCGCCGGGAACAGCTGCTCCCCTGTCAGCCCGTAGGCTTGTTGTAACTCCTCGAGACGCTCTAGGAAGCTAGGAGCGTCTCCGTTGCCATCATATGACAACCTCCATCCTCGCACCTTATCGCACACCGTCCCTGGGTCCATAAATGGTGTATGGTGGGCTGCAGCCCGGACCGGTGAGTGCGGTGCCTGTCGTGGCCTGTACTGGTGCGCCGACGACTCCTCTGGTCGCACTAATGCAGGTCTCGCGTGATACCGTGGGCCAGCGTCCACATGCGCCGACATTGACCTCGGTGGCGCTGGCTGTATCACCGCCTCTTCAGCGGGAGGCAGCGGTAGCATCGTGAGGCATCGCTGCCGCTGCTCCGCTAACGCCCTCCGCAACTCGGAACAGGTGCCGTCTGTGGGCACCGAGTCTAGGAGTAATTCGACCGCGTCTCTGTTCCGCAATCGATACACCCATGAATGGCATGATTCGCCATCGGAGGCTGGTGAGGCCTCCTCGGGCAGCTTCCCGAGTCTGGAAGACTCCTGATGATCCTCCTCTGCAGGAGGCCACAGAGACGTTGCTCCTTCCGCCTCGTGGTAACTTGTGCTAGCTCCATTGCTAGCCTGGTTCAGGTTGCTGGCTTCCTCTGCCGTCTTCCTGTGATGGTCCACAAGAACCTTCCTCAGCTCCGCCATCGTACCTGTTGTAGGTAGCCCTGCTGCTGCTGCTAGGTCCACTGCTTCTTTCCGGTGGAGTTTGTAGATCCAGGTCACTCCTGGATCGCTGTTTTCCTCTCGCGCCTCCTGGTCTTCTCCGGCGCGACTACATTTCTCCTCTGCACTCATTGCTGTTTTTCTCCTCCTGCCTTGGGCCCCACGTTCGTGTGCCAATCTTCTGAGTAGATTTTTGCCCACACCTGTCTCTATCAGAGTTCCCAGTGTCGCTCTGGGCCGGCTAAACTCAGTCGGCGACTGGGGAGGGTCGCGGCAGGGGACGGGAGTCTCGGTGGGGCGTCCGTCAACCACCCTCGCTCGGGTTGGGGGTTGAAACAGGGCTTTGAGTGCTTTGGAGGAATGTTTCCCTCTTTTAGGAAAGAGGGGCCGTGCTTTCGCACTGCCAAAGAGGGTTGGTCGCGGAAAGAAGGGAACAGGAACCTTGCAGTGTTAGTCGTGAGAAAAGGGCTTCGTGTCGGGACTGAGTCCTAGTCCTCGGGCACCGGGTGTCTTCCCGGGGTCCGGGTTGGTTGCGGGGCTCTGGTAAAGGCTTTCCCTGGCCTTCCCAGAGGTCCTCTTGTGATCCCGCACTGGACCGGTGCGCTGCGGCGGCCAGTGCTCTAGACTTTCCTAAGTCCTACTGGCCGGACACTAGCTATCCTCCCGGGGTCCAGATCGGCCGCGGAGTTGCGGGAAAGGCTTTTCCTGGCCTTCCTAGACGTCCTCTTGCGATCCCGCACTGGACTACTGCGCTGCGGCGGCCAGCACTCTGGACTTTCCTAAGTCCTACTGGCCGGGCACTAGCTGCCCTCCTGGGGTCCGGATCGTCCGCGGAGTTGCGGGAAAGGCTTTTCCTGGCCTTCCTAGACGTCCTCTTGCGATCCCGCACTGGACCAGCACGCTGCGGCGGCCAGCACTCTGGACTTTCCTAAGTCCTACTGGCCGGGCACTAGCTGTCCTCCTGGGGTCCGGATCGTCCGCGGAGTTGCGGGAAAGGCTTTTCCTGGCCTTCCTAGACGTCCTCTCTCGCCTCGATGCCCCACTGGTGGCCTACCAATGGGGAGTCAGGTTTCGACCAAACCTGACGTGTTGTCGTTGGTCGAAACTGGCAACCCGTCGTCCAAACAGGTTAAGAGGCGTTTAACACTCGCCCAAAACGAGTGTAGAGTAGTGGAGTTCACTGTGTGAGAGGCTAATCAACTTTAGCCTCGACACAACTCCCGGTCGCTGAAGAAATCGGAGTTCACGTAGTACGGGTGTACTGTGACGTTGCTAGCTGCTCGCTGCTTCCTTCTCACCTCTCTCGACCGCTCGACTTGGCTCTCCGAACTCGACTGCCTCTTGCTGGCCTTTCTCGAGCCTCCCTCAGTGACCGAGAGGGAGGGGAGAGAGGATGCGCAGCAACGCTGAGCGGTAGGCCAGTGGCTGGCTTGAACGTTGACCCCTCAGATTCTATGAAAGATAGCCAAGCGTCGAATAAATGAGCCCTAAATTCAATGCCTTTCTCTAGTTACGATATACATCGTGACACTGCTTATAATGGGCTCTTCTTTATTTTCTATCGATGTTTTGCTCCAGTAGAGAAAATTTAAAATGTTGGTTTACATTTTATAAGCTTTATAAACAATATAAATTAACGGTAATATAAATTTGATAAGTCCAGTATTAAATTAATCAATGTTGATTTTAATTGTATCGCTTTGTATCAATGTTACTTGCACTGTTTGCAATTCATCACTATATTCTCTCAAGAATTAGTTTTTCATGAATTTCATGATCTGAAAATTGAAATTCAAATGCTATTTGGATGACGTACACATTCCACTGGTTTTTTTACAATAATTGTTACGTTGAAGAGTGAGGCAATTCAATCCATTTGGAAGTAAAAGGAAATCACAGTGCGATTTGAACAGTGGATAGTAACTTTGAAATTCAGTTCCTCAATTCATTTCGGCTTGATACTATCATTTGTAATTATAGTTGATCAGAAATATGCATTGTATATAATGTTTTTATTTCAGTTTGACTAATTTTCTATCACAGTCTCACTTTCATTCATAAACATGATAATCTAGATACGTTGATTACCTTGAAGATGTAGCTTATCTTACGTCGAACAATGTACAATACAAACAATTTTCATTGAATTACTATTATGATGACTATTGGAATTTCTGCCTGTGAATGTGATAAGTCATTTTATGAGCATTGAAATTCGTACCTAGAAAAAGTTGCATTATTACTAGAAATTTTGTTATTTTTACTATTTATTATAGGTACTGTACATTGATTTTTGTGATTATAGGGATCAACTACTTTATTCTGAATCACGATAAGGATAAATAGGGAAATTGTGAGATGGGGATAACATCCATAGTTACATAGCATCAATTTGAAAGCTCTGATAATATGATTTGAACGGAACTGCGATTCTAGCTTGGTATTGCCTCTTCATGTTCAGTGAGAATAGAAAGCTTCAGAGTAATTCGTTCTCACTATATGTGATAATATTGGTAATATTTGGTAACATTTGTTAATGTTTGAACCGAATGTGCAACAAATTAATCTACTTTCAGCTTGAAAATTTTCAACTTATCAGGAGTACAGTGTTATCATATGGTATCTCAGGTAGGCCCACCCTTTTATTCTTTTGTTCACGTGATCTGATGATATTCATTCCATTATCAAGTGTTTAAATTATCAAGAGTGATGAAACAAGATAAAGCACAAGAAAAGCTATGAAAAGAAATTTTAAATCTTCATTTTTCACAAAATGAGGATAAGATGAAGGAGTCGGACACATAATATAATTATCATGAAACTACGTTGAAAAACATCAATATCTGAAACTAGAGTTATCAAATTGTGTTACCTCTGACTCGTATGGAGAAGGCACACTTCAAATTAATATAATAAATTCTGTGAGCAAACAAGGAAATCCTGATTTTTATCATGAGCATGGTTAAATCAAGAAAATTGTAATATATTTTTAGAATATTGAAAAGTGAAAATCTATATACAGCGCATGTCAAAACAATAGACAAAATTAATTGTTTCGAGCGCCATAGTGTAAATGAGATGCAATGTAGACAGCAGTATTATTCTGTTTACTATGGTGAAGGGAGTCAGCCGCATCGGCTGTTTCCCCTTCCACAGCGTCAACTTGAATCGCAAATACATAACAATATACATCAATGGATTTGCAATGAATGTGGCTACAATAATTATTCGTCACATTGCTCTTTAAAATTACTTGCTTCGAATTTAATCAGAGAAAACAAAAAAATCAAATCGAAAAACCCCTAGATTTTTACATTATATTATTTTATCAAGGAAACTGTTCGATTTATTGAGGAAATGAATCCAACTAATATTGTAGTCCTCAATTTAACGAATCGAATGACATATAGATTTTTTCCGATTAATGGTTACAGAGATAATTGATTTCCAGTTTGCTGTTTACTATGGCTAAGAGAGTCAGCCGCGCCGTTCCGCGTCGACTGTTTCCCCTTCCACGGCCTCATATCGAATCGCAAATACATAACAATATACATCAATGGATTCGCAATGAGAGTGGCTGTAAAATCTGACAAAGCATTTATTGTAACAGTTCCACTCGTTACTCGTTCCGCTACTACATAGACAACATGTCGTCATTTTCCATCTGCGCTGTCCGGTGACGTCACAGTCACGGTTCTACAGCACTGCTATATTCAAGTTGGTTTTCTATACTTTTTGTCGTGTTATTTGTCATTTCAATTTTAATATTTGTACTATTTGATTTTTTGGAATTTATTTTGTCTTTAGGCATCTTACTTTCTAGATATTTGCTACTTTTGCTCCAAACATTTGTAAACGTTTTATGTACGTGGCTGACATTTCCGCCTTTCCTTTTGTTGCTAGAGCGTCGGTCTGTCTTCTTGTCTTTCAATGGTTCCTAGTCGAGAGTGCATTTACGCTCCCGGTCTAAACTTTTCATCCAAATTCATCTAGTTTACAGAACGTTTTTTTTAAGTGAATTATTCTTCCAAATTAATTTGTTTATTCTATTCTTCAATTGTGATTCAATTATTCATCGATTTCTTCACTTATTTACTCTGATAAACTTTGTCAAGAGTGCAACCTTGTGTGGGCGTTTATCGCTATTCATCTGATCTACGGAACATTTTTAAAGTGTGAATTACTCCTTCAAATTAATTCGTTTATTCTATTCTTCAATTGTGATTCAATTATTCATCGATTTCTTCACTTATTTATGCTGATAAACTTTGTCAAGTTCACAACCTCATGTGGGCGTCTATGGCCATTCTTCTAACGATTGGCTTCACCTCTTGAAACTCAAACTTTCAAGTTCATCATCTCTACCGTTTGGAAATCAATCTAAAAATTCCACAACTTGAAAGTCGGATTATTCGTTTGGAATTCTACATGCTCCTGCTCACATTTCCACTGGGGGATTTGCCTGCTGTGGTGGACGCTTCCATTCTTGTCATCGCATGGCCAGATCACATCGTCGCTTGCTGATGTCCTGTTCTTTTGGGTACTGCGGATTCTTTGCCTGTCTGCCTGGCTGCATCTCTTCTTCAAAATTTTATTCAGGTTACGTAAATCGTTCTATTCAATTTTCATTTACGCATGTATTACATAATTGTTCATAAAATGCTACAGCGTTTCGATAATGGACCACACTCTCTATTTCTAAGTCAAACAGTTTTATGTGCATTTATACAATTTTTGTAGCTATCATTCAACTTTTTCGGCAATTAAAAACATTTAATTGTCCATACATTTGGTAATCGAGCCTATTTTCATGAATTCAATATATTACAGTGCATGTCTCATTGAGAGCACTGTCCTACATAATATCAAGGTTATAATATGTACTCCATTCAATTTTGATAGCTACCCTTGGCTTTACAAGCGTATTAATATCGACCAAGATATTTAATTTTGTTGATAGCTACCCTTGGCTTTACAAGCGTATTAATATCGACCAAGATATTTAATTTTGTTAATAGCTGCCCTTAGCTCTTAAGTGTCATTTTAAGGCCACTGACGCCTATTAATTGTTCTATTGATGTCTATCTTGACATTCAACTCACTGAGGCCACCGATGCCTATTAATTGATCTATTGATGTCTATCTTGACATTCAATTCATTGAAGGCCCATGTCGCCTGTATTTAACTTGGACAATTTTTACATTGTATTTAATAGCTACCCTTAGCTCTTAAGTGTCAATTTTAGGCCACTGACGCCTATTAATTGTTCTATTGATGTCTATCTTGACATTCAATTCATTGAAGGCCCATGTCGCCTGTATTTAACTTGGACAATCTTTACATTGTATTTAATAGCTCTACCCTTAGCTCTTAAGTGTCATTTTAAGGCCACCGACGCCTATTAATTGTTCTATTGATGTCTATCTTGACATTCAATTCACTGAGGCCACCAAAGCCTTTTAATTGTTCTATTGATGTCTAACTTGACATTTAATTTACTGAAGGCCTATGCCGCCTATATTACTGTATTCTATTTGTTGAGCACTATCTACAGCTCATTGTCATTTATTACTATTCCTTTTGTAAATCATTAAGATTGAATTTTGCAGCGTTAACTTTTTCATTATAGCACTCAATCTATATTCGCAATTCAGGTATCATTTATAATATCTTTTCGATTATTGTCAGGCTTCAATGGTCATTAATGTCATTGACCTAATTTAATTTAAATTTTGTATTTCTCTAACGTTTTTTATCACATGTTGCAATTATCCCAAGATTTTTTGACTCAATCTACTTACAATTGTTTTTGTATGTGGCCATCTGCCTATTATTATTTTATTATTATTAAATCTCATCTTGTTGACTCATTTGGTCTTTTATTGGCGTACTTACCACAATTCAAGCTATCAGTATTTTTATGCACAGAATTCAAAGATTTATTTGTAGGTATTAATACCAACTATCATTCACAGTCCACTGCCCTGACTTTGGATTCTGTCAGTGGCTACATTAATTATTTGGCTCATTTTTCTTCAAAACTACTTGCTTTGAAGTTAATAGAAGAAAACAAAAAAATCAAATAGCAAGCCCCCTAAATTTTTACATATATATTATTTTATCAAGAAAAAAGTTAATTTTATTGAAAAAATGAATATAACTAAAATTGTAGTTCAAAATGTAACAAATCGAATGGCATATAATAGTACGGTTTCCGATCAATGGGTACAGAGATAATTGATTTTCCGTGATTACCTGCATTTTTCAACTTTGAGGGGGTCTAGGGGGGAAAGCTCCAAGGGGATTTCTTGGGACTTTTGGGAGAATGACCCTCTGGGAGGGTTCTATCGATGGTAAAAGATTCAGATTTTATTTAATTTTCGGATCAAAAAACCTTTATTGACTGGGCTAAAAGTATCAATTGTATTTGAGAATGGTCACTTATAATTGAGAGAATGCCATATATGTAGATAAGAATAGTCAATTGTATTTGGGAAGTCATCACATGTAATTGAGAATAGTGAATTATATTTGAGAAATCGTCAACTGTAAATGAGAAGATATCAATTGAAAATGAGGAAATTCTCCAATTGGCATGTCGTGACTCTTCTGTAGGCTACAGTACATGTTTGATTTGACCAGGAAAGGATCCACAGTATTCCAATTACTACCATAGGCTTTGCATGGGGGCAAATGAATATTTCTAATGGTGAAAGTATTTCCCCTGTACTGTTTATGAATGATTCATGAGTATCATTTCTATGTATGTATTGACAACGCGACTTTTATCTCCAAACATTTTATAAAATATTGCACTTGATGAAGATCAAATTATCTATGTTCACGGCGCAATTGAACTTTATCATCAATCAATTGAATCTCTTGATCAAAATATTCGGCACAACAACCCACACAACAAGAAGTTTTTTCATTACACAAAGGCGCAGGGGTGCCAACAAGGGGGGGGCATGACACAATTTGCGCCATCAACATTTTTTTTTTTTGGGGGGGGGGGCATGATTTTTTTTATATTTTATGTCAACATTTTGAATCATGACTATAAAATCAAGGTATTAAATAGAGATATCCGAATGTAGTTAATTTTATTTTTTTCCCCACCTTTACAATGTTATATTTTTCAAATTGTAACTCAATATAAAGCATAAAAATACAATTGATAATAATATGTTGTATGCAGGAATTTTAGTAATTTTAAGCCTATGAGTTTGAAGGTAGTTCTTCTTCTTCCTCCTTGCCTTTTTCCCATTATTTGGGGTCGGCTCTCCTTGATCTCAGTCTCCAGTTCGAACGATCCTGGGTCGTCTGATTTGTCAGGTCCAACTGCTTCATATTTCTATGAACTAAACCTAGCCATGTGAGACGGGGTCTGCCTCTGCCCCTCGGCTGTGTCTCCATATCAAGTACCTTCCTTGTCATGTGATTGGGTGAACGTCTATTTACATGTCCATACCAGCGCAACCTTCCTTCCATTATCTTCTCATAGACTGGTGCCACCCGGAAACTGCCCCGAACATGTGTGTTCCGAATGTGGTCCAGTCTAGTCACACCCCCTGCCCATCTCAGCATTTTCATTTCAGCGGAATGGAGTCTATCTTCTTGCTGTTTTTTCAGGGGCCAACACTCACTTCCATATAGCATTGCTGGTCGCACTGCAGCTTTATACACTTTTCCCTTGATGGGCACAGGCATTCTTTCGTCGCAAAGTACCCCAGTTAGCTCTCTCCATTTAATCCAACCTGTGTTTATTCGGCTTGAGATGTCAGCATCTATGCTTCCATCATGGCTGATTATGGAGCCTAAATATTTGCATTGAGTAACTATTGGGAGTGGAGTACCTTGCAATTGTATGTGTGCCTGCGCCTGATCATCATTGTCACCAAAGCTGCAGTGCATATAGACCGTCTTCTCTCTGCTAATTCTTAGGCCAGCTGCTTCCAGGCTGTTACGCCACAGATCAAGAGACTGTTGTAATTCTTCTGGCGTTTTTCTTATGAGAACAATGTCATCCGCATAAAGAATGTCCCAAGGTGATGGATGCTGAATTTCTCTAGTGAGGTAGTCCATGACAAGGTTGAAGAGGAGTGGGCTCAGGGCTGAACCTTGATGAACCCCAACTTCCACACTAAACTCCTCACCAATTCCAGCCGGGCTCCTGACCTTTGTTTTAGCTCCATGATACATATCTCTTACCACGTTTACATAGTACTCTGGGACTCCTTGTGCTCTCAATGCTTGCCAGATTAAATCTCTTGGCACTCTATCAAATGCCTTCTCTAGGTCAATGAACACTAAATGCAAGTCTGCTTTATTTTCTCTGTGTTTTTCCATAAGGATTCTGACAGAGTGCACTGCATCAGTAGTGGACCTACCACTAACAAAGCCACATTGATTTTCTGTCACCGATGTTACTCCCAGCAGGCGTCTGTTCATCACTCTTTCCCAAATTTTAAATGTATGAGAGATGAGTTTCACTGCTCTGAAATTTTTACACAAACGAACGTCACCTTTGTTCTTATAGAATGGTACAATGTAGCTTCTCCTCCATTCATCTGGAATTCCTTCACTGAGCACCGCATTGAAGACCCCAGTAATAAATTTCACCCCTGTGTCATTCAGCATTTTCCACACTTCCACTGGGATCTCATCTGGCCCCACAGCTTTGTTTGTGGCCATTTCATGGAGAGCTACCCTTACCTCCTCCTCTGAAATGGACGGAATTGGCCCCATTGTCGGCAGTTCAGATTGCAGTGTCTCAATTGGAAATTCTTCATTGAGGAGATGACAATAATATTCTTTCCACCTTTTCCTTATAAGAAACTATGGTAGATAAAGCACATAGTACCATGCTAACTGTAGTAATCATGATTTTAAGTTGGCGTTGCTTATAAGCAACGTTGGTAATGGAAGGGTTTTGAAACCAGTGAACTCTGTCTTTTATTTCTTATTTTTGTTAGTTGAGTGGATTAACAGTCTACTGCCCGGTTTGTCAGACTCCAGTTAGTTGATGCCTTGGTTAACTTATCCACCAATAGAATTTTATCACAGGCCCATTTCGTTGATGGATTAGTTAACCAAGGAATAAACGAACTGGAGTCTAACAAACCGGGCATACATCTCCATGAAGATTGTACTTTTTGTAGGCCTAACATTAATTCTGATTGTAATATACTTAGATTTTTTTGAAATTATTATTATTAATCATAATAAATAGCCAGATCACTGCCTTTATTAATGCACTTTAAAAAATTCACGATTTTCGAAATATAGATTCCTGAAAGATAAATGTAATTTACCTTTATGCTGCCAAATTTCAAATCTATTCATACTTGTTCATAGATTGTCGCAAAGAAGCAAATTATTATCGGCTTAAGAAAGCCCTGAAAAAAATTGGAACACAACATAACATAATGGTTTGTAGTTCAAAGTCTCTCTCTCATGTGACATCACACACCCAATTCGTGTTTGCTCCACAACTACACTCAAGCTGTGTCTATTGTATTATTGGTCAACGGTTCGCCGATTGCCGATTCACTTTTCAAGACATTTTTTAAGTAAAAAATGCAAAATATTGCACAACTCACTAAGTGGGAAGATCGAACTAAACTGAAAGGAGGCAGAATCCACTTGGCCGAAAACGCTCGAGTCGGCCGTCAAGCCAACTGCACAATACGCTCGGCTCGGCCCGGCACTGCTCGGCATCGCCAGGCGTTCATTTGAATGCTACCGTCTTGATCCTGCATAGTTAGCGCGCAAGCAGATTCTGCTCGGCTCGGAACGGCCCAGCCGAGCTTTGGTGTGAAACCCCACTAAGGCCCGATTTCACCAAACACCAAACCAACAGTTTAAGGCAAGCAATATACCTTCAAAACTCAAATTTGTCGATTTTTTAATTTTGGCACCATTGCCTTCTGTTTATTTTTCTGTGTTATTTCATATGAAAAAAATTGTTGTAGCTTTAATATTTCTGAAGTTATGCAAGTTTTATTGAAACATATCTCACCAAAATTTTGTCTTTGGATGCGTTCATCTGGAGAACTGATAGTTCAAAATATAATATCTTTTTAGGATCTTCCATTTTATAAAGCTTCTGAATCAAAAGCTTGTCTTTGTTGTTAGTTTGCAGATTTGTTTTGTGATTTTTACAAAGTTTTCAAGTAAGTTATCAACTATCAAGTTCAATTTGAAACGAATTTTGATAATTAATCAAGAATCATTTCCCTTTTCTTAAACTTAACAAATAAGTTTTGACGTTTAGAGAGAAAGATGAAGAAGACGAAGACAGCATTTATTCATTTTTGCTTATTCATGTGCTGATATGACTCAGCTAAGTCTGGGTGACAGTGCTTGTATTGGTGGAGGGGAGAAATTATTCTCTCCTTGTTTCAGTTGCAGTGAAACCGCCCTGGGGCTAGCATCAATTCCTCGATATATAAATTCTGTCCTACTTATTTTTCCTTTGCAAGTATTGTCAGTTTATTTTTTGTGTGAAATTGTAATTTCTATAATGTGAATATGTTATGTACCTTTGTCAAACCCACTATTGAAGGTAAACTATTGGTTTTTATATTTTTTACAAATTGATATTATAATATTATCATTAATATTGTTGTTTGAGCTAATTAATAGTTTCCAAGCGAATTCAACATAAAAGTTTTTTTTTCTTGATTTTTATAGCACCTAGTTAAAGACTAATAAGCTATTCTATTTTGACATAAATTGATAAGAATATTGTTTGTGAAGGTAAAACCCATTGGTTAAGCCTTCTATATTGGTCAGGATTAAATAAAGATTATTTTTAGCATAAAAGGATACAGTATTCTGCCTTTGCACTTCCATTGAACACTTAAGCACTAAACTAATTCGTGTGGCTTTCTGTCTGCTTTCAATGACGTTCTATTTACACAGATGATAATAATGATGTGTCACAATTGGGGGCAGAATAAAAAATGAGAGTGAAAAATAAGAATGAAAAGAGAAGAATAGAACAACCTTGGATGAATTTTTCGACCAGTAAACACAGTAGCTACTGTGGAAAGAATTTATGGACGTAGACTTT
>NC_052508.1:27801424-27862930 GCF_014356525.2 Nilaparvata lugens
TGCATATATCTCTGAACAATATGCGTCTTTAGAAAATTTTTGTCGAACACATAATCAAAGTTCACAAATTAGCCTAAAATTTTCATTTCCAATATCATTCCTATATTACCTCAAGTTATACCTTCAAGTTTCATTTCCATATGTCTTGAAGAAAAACCCTTCCGGCTCTGATTTTTTCATCTTTTTGGCCTTATAACTTTTAACGATTGATTGGAAAAATCCTTGCTAATCATGAGCTAATAGAGCTCATCAAAATTTCATCTATGGTCTCATTATTTTACGCATATCCCTACGAATGTTGCAGCCGTTATAGTGTTAAGTGTAAAATCTTCAGTTCAACAACAATAGATCAATTGACAGGGAAATTGGGAGGGAATGTTTGGAACACAATATTTGACTTCGCAGCGTTGTTTGAACTAGTTAGAAGGTAAACATATCAAAAGTCCTCATCACTACCCCTTAAGCTTGAGGGATGAGGGTGGTTAGAAAGTTTCTTTTTTCATTTCTAACTGACACGCATGTAACTGGAAAACAATGAATTTTAGCGACATGGCTAACTGAACAAAAATGAAGCTAGATAAATTTCCTACAAGTTATGTACAGTAGAGTTTTGTGATATCTTCTTTAGTTTTCGAGATATTCACTTTTAAAAGTATAAAATATTTGAAAAGACAGTTTTTCTTCCAACTTCTTGCACTTTCAGGGCTTATTACTCAACAAAAATGCATCAAAAAAATAAGTAGGCTACTGAAAGTGGAATTGTAGAGCATTCAATTTTCTTCAAAATAATGTATTATTTCATAATGTTATGCTTTTGAATTTTTATAGCAGCTTTAGTGTTGAGTGTGGTAGGAGTGAGAACTTTTGATATGTTACCTCTTACTATCCTTAAAAGGACTGCGAGGTCAAAAATTGGGTTCCAAACTTTTCCCTCTATATCTTTTTTTGAGCATTCGTTGCCTGGACTAGTATCTTATTACAAGTTAAGTGAGCCTTAATGGCTTTCGAAATTCCATAATAGCTGTGGAATTATTTTATCTCTAATATTGAATTACACTCGAATATGCTCTTGTTTAGTTTAGCTTATTTTGCTGTATTTTATAATTTCTAATTTTTCTATTTATAATCTACTCTAATCTTTATTTTCAATTATTTTTGTGCGGAGAAATTGAATAAAATCGTGCAATGAAAGTTAAATTACACTCGATACTTTGTTGACTTTGTTTACCTGATTTACAGGCATTTATTAGTAAGCAAAAAAAAAAAATCGTATTCAACTTGTAAGACATGAAAGTAGCATGATAATAGTGGTGCAATTGAATGATTTAGAAAATTTTATTGAGTGCTCATTTCTCATTCCACCTTTCATGAAAATGATCAGTCTATGAATTTCAAATTACTGTTTTCTTTGAACTTATTACATATTTATAAGATATCCATCCTTATATTTTACATAAATCTGTTGTACAACAGGTGATTGAGACCTTGTGAAACAAAAAACGTCTTTTTCGGTCATTTTAGATCAAAGAAATCCTCAATTTCCTTAAGTTCCAATAAATTCCCGGGAGTTCATGATTTTTGGGAATATTTCTCTCAAATTCCCTGGGAATATTTCCTCGATCTTAAATTCCCGGGAATTTTACATCACTACCGAACGCCAACTTCTATAGTTTGTATGACGCATGAAGTAAAATGATAATATTTCCTTTATACTCAGCTAATGAACGTGTTAAAACACACGTTCATAACTTAATAGTTGAAAATCAAATCGCTCCACCAATTACGTCGATAATTAATCCTACAACTAACTTTCAACTCCCAAAAATAATATTCGAAAAGAAGTGATTAAATAATTCAAAAAAGGGTACTAAGATTTTTATTTTCATTTCTATTTATATTCGAATAAAGTACATGGATCATGAGTTATGTATGACACCATCTTATCACTGTAAAACTAATCTCCATACATTCGTTATCTGAGCAATTTGTCCGCTCACTTGCGCTTAGGTTCAACTCTTCTTTTTTACATTTCAAATTAGTGGTTTTTATAATAGAAAATAATGATTTAATTATTTTGATTTGAAGGTGAGCGGAAGTCGCGAGGTGGTTGCTGTGACCGGCGATGGCACTAATGACGGGCCTGCCCTGAAGAAGGCAGATGTCGGCTTCGCTATGGTAAGTGCAACCAACATCATCTCCATCAATCGCAACGCAACGCAACCCACCATCTTCCATCCATCTGCAGCGCTTTCAATTTTTCACTTTTCCAACTTATTGTACATCTCAATATTATTACTAGCAACTGTAGATTAACGTGTCGGCTGAGTAATCGGCTAACTTCAATTTATGCCTTGATGAGTTTTTTCGTAATTGAAAACATCATTTGAATATCTAAAAATAATATCTAAAATGGTATATTAACAACATGAGTTTTTTCATAATTGAAAACATCATTTGAATATCTAAAAATAATATCTAAAATGGTAAATTAACAACATATGATGAAAGAGTAAATTTATAAAATTTTCACTTCTACAACAGTACTATGTATAAATGGGCTATGCAGTACTGTTGGGCAGTTCACTAACGACAGGACAAGTAGTGTGAGCACACATGTCCTTGTATGTCATAATGCTTTGTTATTAGCGAAAGGCTTCTAACAACATTTTTTCAGGTTAGGTTTTCATATCTTAGATTTTGTGTTGTTTAATAATTCTTTCTTCGCTGCTTGTGGTTGAATTATTTTTCTATTATTATAATTCGTAATTTTTAAGTGGTTCATTTATTGTTATTGGTTTATTTTTAATGTTAGAAGCTGCTGTCATACAGCTGTTTTTTGTTCGTATAAATGTATTTTTAATTTGAAGACATAGTCGTTTACATCTGCTCGACACATTTGTCCTGTCGTCAGTGGCCACCCTTGGTAGTATTTTGTACACTTTTTACTTTTGCACACTTGCATTAAATTATACTGAACTCTCTTCACTTTTTAAATAGTACAGTATTGTTGTAAAAGTAAAAATCACATTGACCATTACTATAGAAGAAATTTAATCTTCTATTTTTTTGTGCTGCATTTATCCTTCTAACTAAAGGATTTTTCATTTTTATTTAGATCTGTGCAATTGTGAGCTAATTCTGTGTGAAATGGATTTAGTCGATTAACACTCACCGACATTATCTTGTTTATATAATACAATATAGCTTACAAACTACTGTAGAAAAATAAACTAGAAATTATAATTCTAATCAGATAATATTCATGAATAATTCAAGTTCAGTTTACATGTATAGTAATGCGGCACATATTCGGCTTGGTTATGTTGAAATTTATTCAATAACTAGATGTTAATATTGAATGTATGCTTCACTTGTCCAACGACCAATCGAGATAGTGGACCATTCTGATTGAGTAGAACTATCCTGATAATTAATGATAATAGAAACACAAAAAATTAATATCAAGTACCCTTTATTTTATTAAAAAGCCACTAGTTACAACTCTTCAATCAGTAGCACTAAAAAAGAAAAGTGAATATCAATGCTAATAATATTATCATTCAACTTCTTTTTTAATGATTATTTTAAATGCTTGTTTTCACAATGAATTCTTCATTATTGAACTTGATCAATAGGTGTGCAAAGCTCATTAGGTGCGTAGATTCTGTCTGTCTTGCATATTAGCCTCTTGAAAGTACCAAAAGCACAATCATTTGTTGAGAATGAGTGCCCTACTGTAGGAAAGTAGTGAAACATCTCACATAGCCTATTATTATCATAATTGGCTTCAGAAGACGTACAACCAAGGCAAGGCAAGTAGGCTACCGCCTGAGAAAATATGCAGCTATGTGATATTGTCAGGGATATCAGTCAGTAAAGTGTTTTCTAGTCTTGGTATGTCTGGTATTAATGAACTTTACTAATTATTTGGTCCTTGTAACGTCTGTCAATATGGTCAAGTAGAATGATTTGGGAGATTTCGTCATGAGTTGAGAATTTCTCAGGAGAACAATTTATTAAATTATATTCTTCGATTTCAAGACATTCGATATTCACATCTCTTTCAACATCGGTAACATTTTCAAATTCACAAAAATCTCTATCAGTTACATTCACAAGTATTTCGTTATGCCTAGCTTTGCATCTGATATGTTAATCAGGGGTAGTTCAAAAGAATTAACTCCCTTGTGAATTCTAACAGAAGTGAGACCATTCAAAATAATTTTTGTCCTCTTCTGAAGCAATGGATACGCTGTGTCCACAGCCCTCAAGAAAAGACTAGAATTTGTCAACTTTCCTTTCAATGTCTACCAATTCATAAACGGCTATCCAATTTATACGTCGAATTGATGCTACAAATATGCACATTCCATAATCGCTAACCATTCTTGATAGGAGTATTCCCTTTTTCTTTTTGGCACCGGATTTATTATTAATTCTCACTTTAAGGGTTAGAGCCAAGTGATCGGAGAGAGCAGTATAAACAATTTTAATCTCCCACCTTGTGTGATGAATATCAGTGACAATGTTATCTTTACATGAACCTCCTGTATGTAAGTTTGGTCGTGTCGTCTCTCTTGTTGTGATTCTAAAGTTAAAACTGACCAATAAATTCAAAAGATCATCTCTGTAGTTGTTAGCTACGTTGAAATCAACATTGAAATCTGCGCCCAAAATTATATGACAAGGTGAAAGGCTTGGTTGGGAGTTCAGCTTCTTTCTTCTAAATGCTAATATGCTGGTACCTATTATTATAAATGCTTTTATAACTTAATATTATTTAATTTTGATAATTTAATAATTAATTATCAATTTTGATAATTTTATTTGCTAACACAGAGATCGTAACTATTAACAAACATTACAAACGAAAACGTTGACCGCGCATGCGTAACCATTGGTTAGTTCGACCTAGGAACTTGCCAAGTTCAATCTCTGTTACAAGCTCTTCTCGCGTTCCACTCTTGCTCCACTTGCGATCATCTATCGATCTGCTCGAGTGACGTTCGATTGCAGAGCAGAGCGTAAGTCTGTACGCACATTAATATATCAACTAGTGCAACTTCTTCATTTGTAACATGACCCTCCAAACATTCACAAATATGTTCTGCCTCTTGATTTCCAACTTGTCCTTCGCAAATCTGTTTGTACCATTGGAGTTGATCCATAGTTTTCCAGTCAGCTTCAAAATGTTTGAAAAGTAGAGATTCTACATCTTCAATCTTGTCACTACTGACGGGCACACCAACAGGAATTAAGTCAGGCTTCATGCTCTTCAGATGTTTCCCTACTTTAGAGATGGATTCAGCAGAGCCAGTATTAAGGTTGTACCCAAGCTCACCTCGAACAAAAATATTGCCTTTCTTCATTCTTCTTAAAACAACTCTTTTTATTCTAGATACCTGAAAGTGAAGGTCCTTTGCTTGCTTTATGAACATTTCGGTTCAGTCCTCTCCAGAAACTTCCACTGTGCCATATTTTTTGAACACTTTGTGATACTCCACTTAGTGATAAGAACCTTCTTTTTTCTGCATCTTTTTGCAATTCAATACGATGATCAAGCTCCAAGCAAGTACTACACTCATCTGTTGTGGGACATTTGTAACCAATGTTGAATTTTGTGTTAAACATATTCCTGGAGCTTTTCTTGACAACTAATTCATCTTTACCCCGGCAAGAACAGGTAAATGCTACTCATTAATAATTTTTACATATTCCACAAAATCACATATGCTATTCAGCTTGGTGAGTCATTGAATTTCAAGAAAGAAAAAACGCTTGTTTCCAGTTGTTTGATTTTATATTCAGAGTTTAGTTTGAAATCTTGACACGTGAACAAACCACCAATTTGAATTATTTTTCTCAATATTTTCTCTTCTTCTTGATATTATAGTTATAAAAATTTCTCCAAGGACCAATGACTTATTCTTAGGGCAGGTCTTATTCTTAAATGGCAACTTCGAATATTATTATGTAAAATGATTCCAATAAACTTTTTCTTTGGTTTAATTGTGATAGCCTTTTCCTAAATATAAATAAAACTAAATATTTATCTTTTAGGTTCAAGGATAAATGTTCAGCGTCTTAAGTATATAGATGTCAAGAATCATCTCCTTGTTTTTTGAGAAAATTTTATTTTCTCAATAAAGTTTTCCCTCAAACAGTTTTTAGGCAGTTATATCACACTCTGGTTGATTCCATTTTCTGGAAAATCAATATTATTTATAAAGAACACCTGAGAACTATGGTGAATTTGATCAGCTATAGACTAAAAAAAACTTAAGAACTACTAACAAAACTATTAATTACCTTTTCATTTTCTTACTATTCCAAGTCTCAGTTTTCTATTGTTTTGAAAGTGAAAGGCGTTTATCACAAAAACTGCTGTCAAACTATAATTTTTTTGTGAATTTCGCTCATGGTAGAAATTGTTTGTTGGTGTATTTTTACGTATGAAATTAGATAGTTTCATAATTACCTTTGATATTTTAACAGAATCATGCGCATATTAAAGGTTGTGTTTTAAATGGTAGGGGGGATAGGAAATGAAAATTTCCTATTTTCATAAGGAAAATAAATTAGTTATTAATTTTGAATATTGATTTGGACTCTGTAATTTGGCTACATGCAAAACAGCTGCCTTGGGAAATCGTTCATCCCTGGCCAGAGCATTGGCCATTTCGTTTCCTGTGCATTGCATGACTTTTATGAAGCGAGTTCTCGCGCCAATTAGCATGGGCATCTTATTTTTATCTTGCACCGCCATGAAAGCTGAACGCTCTGATTCCATGTGGATAAATGAAAACACAAATTTGGTAATTTTAAACAACAGAATTCAACTATAGCCTACATGGAATAACATGCTTTAAATCCATACTGATAGTATATGCATCAATTGTGGGCATCTGTGAACTTTTATGACTTTCATTCATCAAACCTCTTGCTTTTTCTGCTTTTTGATTATGAATTTCAAGTTTCTGTTGTGCTATCTCATTGTTAGGATCGTTTTTAGATTGTCCATGGAGCAAATCGCATGTATTTCATGTGTCTGTCCTAGAAGTGCAAAAAGATAACTGTGAGAATTTTGAATTGAAATTTATATGATAAAATCTATAAGAAGCCTTATTCTCCTTGTTCATTTCATTAAATGTTCTATGGAGCCTTCTGCTACTCAGATCTGGACTAAGGAACTCTTTACCTGACTTGGCCCCTCTATAATGACTTTCTTGATGAGGGATTGAGTTGATATGATTTATTGTATGTTGAATGTCTTCATCTGTATATTTCGCCTTGTGCCCTTTGTTACCGCGATTTTCAATGAATGTCACTTTTGTCATCTTTTTTGGTTGACAAGAGATAAAAAGATTCTCATCTTTTTTGGTTGATCAATTCGTCTTTTGGTAACCGAATTAGTTGACATAAAAATATCTTATACATTAATTATAAATTTTGAATATTGATAACTGAAACTCACAAAAATTATGTAGTAGGCCTGTATGGTCATTTTCAGTAGATTGAAACTTTCTTGAAAATTAAAATTTCTCTACCATCAAGAAAATCATTCTTACCAACAGATAGATGGTTGAGGTGGTTGTGGAATTAGAGGTGGCCCTAGATCATCTTTCTCTACTTCTTCTTGTCCATCATCTTCATCATTCAGCATCATTTAGCTTTCCTTCCTAAGTTTCCACTGCTGCCTCCAAGTACTCTTTCTTGGTGATTTTCCTCACTGAGTTGCCTGATTTCCCAACATCTGGCGAGAAATGTTCTTTTCTTTTGCCTGGTGGAATGCAGATTGCTCTGGCATCTGCTTAAATCATCCACCGTCCTTCTTTCAATATTGCGGTCTCAGAGACCGGTATGTGTACTTTTTCACAATTTAGGAATAAAAAACATTTTGAATGCAATAATAATGTATTTACAACCAAAACATAAAAATAAAAACATAGAGTTACCTTTTTGTCATGTTTTTTCACTGTCCTTTCTGTTTATATATCTTTTTTTGCACAGTTAACACATATCTTGCTGCTGCATTCAAGGCATATAGGTTGTGAACAAGAGATGCAGGCATAAAAGGTTTTTCTTTTCTTGTAGCTGGGACATTTGCTGCATGTTTTTCTTCACTCCAGTCTGTCGGTGGGGATGCCTGCCTGATGTTCTGACTGGTCAATGTCAAGAGTTTCAATGATAAAATTCTTGATCTGTCGAAGGAGATTTGGAATTTCAAGACGTCTCCTCAGATGTGGTTCAATGAAGTCCATGGTCAATTTTTTTACAAACTCAGACCTAGTTATCACAGGAGAGTTCCTGTAACTAAGGAACAGTACAAAACTGTTTACACTGGCTATGTTGATCATTCTGTAGAATACAGCTAGAGGCCAGCGTCTTGTTCTTCTATTGGAGGAGTAGACTGCGCACTTCATATCTAGTAAATCTACCCCACACTTTGTTGAATTGTAAAAGCAAATAATTTCTGGCTTCTTTTTCTCTGGATCTATTTCGGCATGATGGTGCATACTAGAGATGAGAATAACTGACTTGTTTTTCTTTGGAACAAATGACACTAGTGTAGTTTGTCCATTGAATACATGGATACTTGAATTCAATGGGCGTTTTGAGTCTGGAAGTAATTCTTTCGGGATGATCAATTTGTCCTTTCGCATAGTGCCAACATACGTCAAACCAACCTTACTTAGCTTTTCTACAGTTTCAATAGATGAAAAATAGTTATCAGCAGTAATATTTCTGTTTGTGTTTTCAAGTGGCTTACACAAGTGAACTACACATTGTGTTGGCTTCATCAAAAACTGTTGTTCTTCATTAGAAAGCCCATGACCATCCGACCCTGCTCCTGTATAAATATAGGCATTGAACAGGTACGATGTTTTAGAATCACAAAGACACATTATTTTCAAACCGTATTTTTTTGGTTTTTTGGGCATGTAAACTTTGAATCCGCAACGCCCACGAAATGGCACCAACATCTCATCGATTGTCACATGTTCTGACACAGTGTAGGCTTTCTGGGAATTTTTAAGAGCATGTTGAATATTTCAGTAATAGCTGCTGCCTTGTCTGTAGCTTTTCTCACGGTTCTACTGTTTGCATCATCAAATCTCAAACATGCAGTGAGTATTTCAAATCTTTTTGCAGACATAGTTCCATGAAAAATTGGTATACCTGTGGCATCCTTTGAAAATAATGCTTGCATATCTTCATCATTCGTCTTTAGATAGAAGCAATAAGACTATGTAAGCTTTTATTTCAGTCTCGTCTGTGTGTTGGTAATTCGATAATTCTGTTCCTGGGCCAAAATTACTTCTTGTTTTCAAAAGTTTATGATTTGTATTTACAACAATAATTTCAAGAATTTTTTTGTCGAAAATCAATTCCCAGACATCAGTTTGGTTAGGGTTACATCCCAGGGCTTTTGCATGAGGCGTTAGTCCTGGTAAACACGAATAATATTATGAGCTGGAGTTCTGACAGTTCTACTTTGTTCTTGAGTCATCCATGCATAACAAGGGCCATATTCATTTTCCCTCAGTCGACCAAAAATATATTTTGGGTTGAGTTCTTCTTCTTGGTCTGCACCTTCAATCTGCTGAGGAAGCTCTTCTTCTTGGTCTGCACCTTCAACTCCTGAGGAAGCTCATCATGAAAAATATTTTGAGACTCATCAACCAATAGCTCCGGCGGTTCACCCAAAGGTTCATCGATGTCAGAATCTGTAGAATCTTCATTCCTTTTGTTTGGCAAAATAAAATCTGGATCTGCATCAGAATCGTCTATTTCATCTCCAAAATTTTCATCACTAGACACTTCATCAGGTTCAAAAAGCATTTGTTGTATTCTTTCTACATAGTTGGGATGTGAAACACTTATTGGTGGAGGAATAGTCCTTTTTTTCTTATTAGTGGCTTCATTTGGAACATCCATTGATGTAGTTGGCTGATCCATCTGGCTAAAAACAATAATATATACACTAAAATATACAGGGTGTCCCGTAAAATAGTGACTCCAGTTTAACCACGGTATTCTACAAGCTAATATATACCGAAATTGTCATGTTCTCCAGTAAAAACAGATTGAGAATTTTGGTTGACCACCATTTTAAAAAAACCAGATATTAATTTTTTTGATATTTTCATTTTGTAGACCACATATTCATTAGTATACCTACCAAATTTCATGTGAAAATTTTGATCCGTTCACAAGATATCATGCCTACTCTTAAAAAAAACAGAGTGGCGGATTATAGGAAAATAGGAAATTTAATTTTTTTTCTAAGGAATTTCGGTTTATATTAGCTAGTGGAATACTGTGGTTATACTGTAGACAATATTTTACGGGACACTCTGTATACAAAGTTCAAAAAATGAAAAGTTCTAAACGGATGGGAATAAAATCACCAACATTATCCGAAAGATCCGGTCTCCCAAGCACTAACTTGAACCACGTAAACCACGTAAGCCAAGTGAAAACTGGTTTGTCAGTGCAAGAAATGGGTAGGGGGAAGGTATTAGGAATGACAGTGCCGTCTGGCTCTCAGGGCTGCCACACCACAACAATTAAAAATGGCCTGGTGCCTGTGAGACCGGTCTTTCGGTTAAGTGTTAACGTGGGCATCTTATTCTTATCTTGCACTGCCATGAAAGCTGAACGTTCCAAGTTCATATGGATTAATGAAAACACAAATTTGGTAATTTTTAAACAATAGTATTCAATTATAGCCTACATGGAATACCATGTTATTAATCCATACTGATAGTATATGCATCAATTGTGGGCATATGTGAACTTTTATGACTTTCATTCATCAAATTCCTTGATTTTTCTGCTTTTCGATGATGAATGTCAAGTTTCTGTTGTGCTATCTCATTGTTAGGATCGTTTTTAGATTGTCCATGGAGCAAATTGCATGTATTACATGTGTCTGCCCTAGTAGTGCAAAAAGATTACTTTGGGAATATTTTGAATTGAAAGTTCTATAATAGAATCTATAAGAAGCCTTATTCTCCTGTTTCATTTCATTAAATGAAAGGCTCTATGGAGCCTTGTGTTACTCAGATCTGAACTAGCAAGCATTCTTGCATTTGCAGGGAACCTGAAAAGTAACAATGATTTCGTTAAGTTTAATCCCCCCCAGCTTAACCCCCCCCCCCAAAAGTTCAAAATATTTTGGGGTACTTAGGCTTGTACCGCGCTAGTCAGCACAACCTGCCCAGTGGCCACAAGGCACCACTATTCCGGTGGCTAAGGAACTCTTTACCTGACTTGGCCCCTCTATAATGACTTTCTTGATGAGGGATTGAGTTGATATGATTTATTGTATGTTGAATGTCTTCATCTGTATATTTCGCCTTGTGCCCTTTGTTTATGCAGTTTCCAATGAATGTCACTTTTGTCATTGCTCTTCTTCTTTTTCTTCATCATCTTCATCATTCATCATCATTCAGCTCTCCTCCCTAAGGTTCCACTGCTGCCTCCAAGTACTCTTTCATTGTGATTTCCCTCACTGAGTTGACTTATTTTCCAACATCTGACGAGAAATGTTCTTTTCTTTTGCCTGGTTAAATGCAGATTGTTTTGGCATCTGCTTAAATCATCCACTGTGCTTCTTTCAATATTCTGTAATCATCTGTTGAGAAATGAAAATTTGGTAATTAAAGAAAACACAAATTCACTACTATAATTTGGACTCTGTAATTTGGCGACCTGCGCAACAGCTGCCTTGGGAAATCGTTCATCCCTGGCCAGAGCATTGGCCATTTCGTTTCCTGTGCATTGCATGACTTTTATGAAGCGAGTCCTCGCGCCAATTAACATGAGCATCTTATTCTTATCTTGCACTGCCATGAAAGCTGAATCCTCTGAGCTCATGTGGATAAATGAAAACACAAATTTGGTAATTTTTAAACAACAGTATTCAATTATTAGCCCAGTCAATAAAGGTTTTTTCGATCCGAAAATTGAATAAAAGCTGAATCTCTTACCATCGATAGAACCCTCCCAGAGGGTCATTCCCCCAAAAGTCTCAAGAAATCCCCTTGGAGCTTTCCCCCCTAGCCCCCCTCAAAGTTGAAAAATGCAGGTAATCACGGAAAATCAATTATCTCTGTACCCATTGATCGGAAACAGTTCTATCATTTGAATGAACGAATCCACTAAAAGCTCCCAACCAATCAAGGATTCAAATACCGGTAGATGAATTGATAGCAGTAAACTTTAGCAAATATTATAGAAGAGAAGAAACAACCCCCCTCCGGTTACAGCGCATCTTCTCCTTATCCGTCTGTTACAGGTGTTCCTATCCTGAGTCTCCTCCAAGAAGTGTTCGGGGATGGGATCGATTGGCATACTTTTGCTTGGAGGAGTGTCATATTTTTTCTGAATACCCAGAATATTCATGATCAATCGCTCCCTGAAATCAATTATTTGTACCTTTCTTTGAGTAAGTTTATTGAATATAATCCATGAATTTACAACAGCAGTGTTCAATAAAATCTCAAAAGCCTTTTTGTGATACCATTTTATTGTTCTTCTCAGAGGGCTGAAGTAACTTGCCATTTGATCAGATATATCAATCCCCTGTTTCCCTGAATTGTATTCAATAATTACAGCTGGCTTGATAATCTTTTCCCTTCTCCTATTCTTTTTCCCAGTATCTACCATACCTAAGTCATGCTTTGTTTGAAAGAACACTTCCCTTTTATCCTTCCACTTGCCAACAACAATACCTTTTTCGTTTTGTTTGCCTACTATTTCACCCTTCTTGATTTTTTTGTTCATAGTATCTTTTGGCAAGTCTCTCCTATTTTTTCGCAATGTGCCTATCAGATGGGTGTTTTTTCCCAACAAAGATGTGGCTAAAGAGATGGATGTATAAAAGTTGTCAGTGACAAGAACACGCCCTTTATCAGTATATTTATCTACAAGTTGCATTACAACTCGTTCTGCTAGCCCTACACCTGCTGACTCAGTTTGATTTTTCCCAGCATATATTGACAACTGTAATGTATACCCTATATTATTGCAAATTTTGAATACTTTCACCCCATACTTATGTGACTTGTTTGGTATATACTGCTTGAAGAGCAGTCTCCCTTGAAATGGGACCATGGACTCATTTACAACAATAACTTTACTGGGAACATGTTCTGTTTGGAATCTTTCTTGCATCAAAGCATACAATTTTCTGATTTTTTGGATCCTATCATCTCCAGCTAAATCATTGTCAGCAAAGTGTATGAATTTCAACAATAATTGGAAACGATTTCTACTCATTATTGTAGGAACAAGAGAATTATTCTACAAAACACTTTTTTCAAATCAATATGGCTGATGTTGACTGTGGTGTACGATTTTTAAATCTTCTTTTTAACTGGCTTACTATTTTGCACAGAACTTTCAACAATCTGGGCACAGTTTCAATAATTGCATTTGTTTCTGTTTCGGATGTGTGGTCAACCACAGTGTGGTCATCATGGTCTCAGTTATCCTCATCACTTGTTATATCAACAGAATCCAAAGTTTTTTTTCTGCAAAAAATGGAGCAACAAAAGACATCTCATCTTCGTACTTCCATTTTTTTTATTTTTGTTGCTGCCTGTCCCGTTTTTACTTTTCTCTTATTCAAGGCTCTCCTATATGAGTCCTTCAGATTTTGATCTTTGTTTACAGGCCAGACCTGTAACATAAAATAATTTCATTTTGTTAATAATTTATAATTTCCAATTATTTTTATTTTTTATTTCATTTTATTTATTTATTATTTCAGCTATAGAATGGGGGTCAGTTCTGTGAGACATTCAGTTTTTGAAGTTTCTAACGCTATAATAAACAACATGTTGAGCGAAATGATTCCAACACCCACTACAGAGCAATGGGAAAAAAACATTGAAGAGTTTTGGTCCAAGTGGAACTTTCCTAATTGCCTAGGTTCAATTGATGGAAAGCATATTGTGATTGTAGCACCTCCAAACAGTGGTTCCCTATATTTTAATTACAAAAAACATTCTCCATTGTACTTATGGCTTTAGTTGATGCTAATTATAATTTTATAGCTGTAAACGTCGGTGCTTTCGGCAAAGACAGTGATGGTGGTATTTTATCTAAATCGGAACTGGGGCAAGCTATATTAAATAATTTAAATATTCCTGCTAGCAAAAACTTTCCAGGAACGAATGTAAGTGAACCTTGCGTTATATTAGGTGACGAAGCCTTTCCTTTAAAAAATGATCTATTAAGACTTTAACCATCACAACAGACCATAGCTGATGTCAAGAAACGTCACTTTAACTGTCGCCTTTGCCGAGCAAGGCGTGTATTTGAAAATGCTTTTGGGATTTTAAGTCAAAAACTTCACATTTATAATAGATGCATGCACTTGAGACTAGAATTTGCTGAAAAATTGTTTTAACCACTTGCATTTTGTATAACTACATAAGATGCGGAGTAATTGAAACAGAAACTGCGACTCATATGCAGTTTCTTCCTATGCAGAATCTACGACATCAAGGAGGCAATGCAGTTGCTTCCACTTTTGAAGTATGCAGTCAATTCGCAAATTTCTTCCTAACTGTTGAAGGTCAAATCGACTGGGCTTAACATAACATAACAAATTTCAACAAAACATAACAAAAAAATAAGATAAAATGTACTTATTGAAGCAAACATAAAAAGTATGACCTTGTCAAAGATTTAACAATACTTTGTACTGTAATTGGTTATTGAAAAATCAACTTTGTAGTATAATAGGCATATATGATTTTTTTTAGATGCAAACATTATATATTTATGTCTCTCGTATGTGGTTTTGTGTTAATATTTATTGTCTCGTTTTGTAAAACAAGACAATACTGTAAAAATTGTATTGTTTTCTACAGCACTGTGGAATCTGACTTCTAAAAATATGACTTTGTGAAAGATTTAATATATTTGTTTGCAAAATGCTGTTATTATTATTAATGGATGTGAAAATGTCAAAAGGAATAGCTTTACAAATGAAAATAAAGTGATAAAGTTACTACTCACCAGGTTGTTTCATCTGATCTTCTATGCTACATCTTTCTTGGTGGCATCCATGTACTTCGGATGTTGTAGATTATAGAGGAATTTGTATTTATGAACACATTCTATCAACAGTTCGTCATTCATTTTCATCCAAAACGAATGAAGGCACACAAATGACAAAGGCACACAAAGAGCAACTACTACAACTAGCAATTAGCAACTAACTAGATACTTTACCACAATGGTGTCTACACTGGTTACCAACGCGGCGCATGCGCGGTTACAACGGGGTTTGCGGGCATCACGTACCATGCAAGGAGCGTTTCGTCACAGACAAAATATACTGGCCGACAAATGTTGACCTGGACGTGCATAGGGATGGGTATCGATACATCGATGTTTAAAAACATCGATGTTTCAACATCAAACATCGATGTTTACTGTTCGATGTTTTTCACTTATCGATGGTTTTACCTAGACATCGGTCATCCGATGTTTTTCCCAACTAAAAAGTAAAAACAATTCTAATTTTTCAATTTGATGCAAGTTTTTTTTTATTGAAGAGGATTATCTTGAGAGCAATAAGCAATAGTAACAGAATTACAATCATTATCTCTATCATATTTAGTGTAGTATTCTGTATTCTGTGTTTTTTGTGAATATAGATCACTCTTGTGAAAGATCTCGCATAAGTTTTGATTTCCTGCAGATTGCTATTTTTATTTTTCAATCAGGCTCTCTGTATTTTTATGTGAGACTGTTGGATACTCTTGAAGATTCACATTACTTCTGTGGCCCGTGTCAAGGTTAGATAGTTAGTTATTTAGAATTGAATAAGAGGTCGGATTCTTCGTTTCTTAGGAAGAAAGAGTTTTTTCTTACTACAATTATTTCCTCAACATGTGTTTAACACTAATTAATCTAGCTCTGGAAAAGAGGTCCTCGTATTGTAAGGAGTGCAGATATCCATATAAAAAAACTTAATCCATTTTCATTTCCTAAAAAATCTATCAGGTATTGAATGAATACGATATGAGTATCAATGATTGCTAAAATTAGCTTAGGGTGAAATTTCAAGACCGAATCCTCAAGGATATCCCGAGAGGTTTCAGACTAAACCATGAAAATGACAAATCTTGTGAACTAGAGTTGATGTATCTTTCTAGTCACAACCTGACTTCAATTATTCGAAAGACTGTTACTTGAATACCACAAGTCCAAAATTGCTGTGATTCCAGTTAGTAACTGTTGAAATATTGTAACAATAGCTCCAGATAAAATTTTAGTCACTTTAGAAGCTCTTTTTGTGCTCTACAATCTGAGATCAGGTATAGCGATCTATCTCATATTCCAGGTACACCTGACAACAATGCTCCTTGTATTGTGAAAAACACCTAATTTTCAGCTTCAAGCATCATCACCAACTACATTGTCCTCACATTGATATTTCGCACAACGACATAAGTTCTTGAGGTTATGTTCTATTAGAATCACCCGTAAGATACACTTCATTTCAGTATTTCCTAGTGGAGAGGCGCGCTTAAGGACACCTCAAGGATCAAAATTTCAAACACATAACTTTTGACACAATGCTCAGATTTCATCGTGTACTACACTTCATCCTTCTCGGTTCGTCACGGCGGTTCAAAATCATGCATAATAAGTCAAATTCGGTCGAAAAATGGAAAATTTATTGTTGAGTGTAGCCTACTTAAGCCCATATTCCAATACACAGAAAATGACCAATTTCTTTATTCAAAGTTGCATGTCTTGTGAAATACTTCTGATAAAATTTCCAAATCTAGTGAGAATGTGAAAATTGTACCCCTCTACCCACTCCAATAAATAATACTTTCGATTCCAAAACAATTTGGAAGTTAAGATTTTAAAAATGGCGATTTCAGTTTTTACATTTGTTTCGTAATTTTATTGTTGATCAAGAGTTTCTAAAACGAGTCTGATACATCATAGAAACTTACGATTGATTACAAATTGTAGATAAATTATTCATTCTCTACGAGCTCACTTGCCTGAAATCCATCTCGAATCACTTTTCGCTATCATAGAACTGCCAAAACCGTTAATATGAGAAAAATAATTATCTACAATTTCCGGATTTTTTTCAACAATCAAATCTCACTTTACAAACATATTTTTTCATGAATTGTTTACACCAGATGAAATAGAAAATTCTATTGTACATTTCAAGATCATGTAATAATTTTTATAATAAGGGGTTACCGAGATACATAGCTTTGAATATAGACATTGGCCATTTTTATGTATTGAATATGAATAAGTACCTACACTCAACAATAAATTTTCAATTTTTTGACCGAATTTGACTGTTGATGCATGATTTTGAACCGCCTTGGCGAGCCGAGAAGAATGAAGTGTAGTACAATGAAATCTGAGCATTGTGTCAAAATTAAATTATAAGTGTTTGAAATTTTGATCCTTGAGGTCTCCTCAAGCGTGCCTCTACTAGGAAATACTGAAATTAAGTGCATCTAACGGGTGGTTCTTACCCATGAACTTATGTCATTGTGCGAAATATCAATGTGAGGACAAAGTAGATGGTGATGATGGTTGAAGATGAAAATTAGGTGCTTTCCACAATACAAGGAGCATTGTTGTCAGGTGTACCTGGAAATCTATATGACATAGAGCGCTCTACCTGATCTCAGATTGTATAGCACAAAAATACGCCTAGAGGGATTTTGAAATGTACATCTAATTGTAACAATCGGAAGATATTGTTGATTAAAATCTGAAATTCATCAAAATTGATTTTTTTTCTTCAAATTTTACTCATTTTTGAAAAATTATAACAAAGTACTCATTGGAGATAGAGAGTTCCGAGTGATCTCATTTTTTTCAGAATTATATAATCTGAGAGAGATTTGGCAGAAATAGCTGAAAACTGGAAAATGAGCCAAAAATACGAGGTGTTTGGGCTATCTTGTATCTAGCACAAGGAAATCTTGCATGAAGAAATTGGTTCTGGACTTCTCTTATGTACCCAAATAATATATTTAAAAATCAGAACTACAATATAAATTGCAAGCACACCCCCTTTTTTATGTCTATATTGACTGGACTAATAGTATCATCCATAAAAACGTAGGGCGATAAACAATGTTTAAAAACATCGATGTTCAAAAACATCGATGTTTACTGTTCGATGTTTTTCACTTATCGATGTTAGGATGAAAAAAACATCGATGTTCAAAACATCGATGTTTTGTCTTTCGATACCCATCCCTAGACGTGCATGGCACGCTCCGTGCTTGGCCGGTGACGGAACGGTCTAATGGGTGTATTACATATCAAATGATGCAAAGAATATTTTTTTGCATGTGTCGGTACAGGCACGGTCATGGTATGATACGTTCTAGTGGGTACGAACCTTTATGATGGAAAAACCTTGGGTAGGGCTAACTTCACAGTGAACTTGGCCCCAAGATACAAGTTTGTAAATTGTATCAATGGATAGTGCTTTGTAAGTACTGGCAGATGCACCAATCCCCATTGTTAGTGCTTGACCCGTTCAGGAGTTATGATGAAAAAACCTTGGGTAGGGCTAACTTCACAGTGAACTTGGCCCCACCCAGTCAGATCTCGGCCCTCAAGAAACAAGTTTGTAAATTGTATCAATGGATAGTGCTTTGTTAGTGCTGGCAGGAGCACCAATCCCTATCGTTAATGCTTTTCCCGTTCAGGAGTTATGATGAAAAAACCTTGGGTGGGCTAACTTCACAGTGAACTTGGCCCCACCCATTTAGATCTCGGCCCCCAAGTCAGATATAAGTTTGTAAATGGTATCAATGGTTAGTGCTTTGTTAGTGCTGGCAGGAGAACCAATCCCCATGGTTAGTGCTTGTCCCGTTCAGGACTTATGATGAAAAAACCTTGGGTAGGGCTAGCTTCACAGTGAACTTGGCCCCACCCAGTCAGATCTCGGCCCTCGAAAAACAAGTTTGTAAATGGTATCATTGGTTAGTGCTTCATTAGTGCTGGATAGTGCTTTGAACCCTACGTTAGTGCTTTTCCCGTTCACATTTATTTATTTATTTATTTATCACATTGTGTACAAATACTTGAGATGAGGAAAGGCACAACAGGCTCATACCCAAAACTGTCCCATTCAGGAGTTATAATGAAAAAACCTTGGGTGGGGCTAACTTCATGTGAACTTGGCTCCACCCAGTCAGATCTCGGCTTCCAGGTGAGATACTAGGTTGTGAATGGTATCATTGGTTAGTGCTTTGTTAGTGCTGGCAGGAGAACCAATCCCCATCGTTAGTGCTCGTCCCGTTCAGGAGTTATGATGAAAAAACCTTGGGTAGGGCTAACTTGACAATGTACTTGCCCCCCCCCCCTGTAAAAGCTCGGCTCCCAAGTAAGATACAAGGTCGAAATGGTATCATTGGTTATAGTTTGTGTACAATAAGTTGAGATTTGGCCCTCCATTCAAATAATTTGGGTTGCCAAATCGTTTAAAATTGCAACTTCCCCAAATTTCCGATTCAACATCAGAATTGTATGTAGAGTATCAATCCCGATATTCTATTAGTACTCAAAAAACATCAGGGTTGAAGGATTAAAAGGGAATTTAACTTTTATCATAAAATTGGAAACATTGTGAATTTTGTTTTTTCTATTGAATATCACTTCTCCTAGAATCATGGGGCGTCGTAATGTGTAATAATTATATCCTGGGGGTAACTCTATTCCCCCACCTGGTATTCCATGTCATGAAATTTTTTGGTATATCTCATTCATTATCAGAATGCTGGAGATATCAATTTAATGTTAAATTTTTATTTCATTGCCAAACCTGATTCATAATGATCACAATCTGAATTAGAAAAGTTTACTTCTCTATAACCATAATTTAATTATTTGATATTATTTCCCCTACAACGATATAATAGAATGTTCAATTTTGTTGGCCTGTCAGTTTTTAATTGAAAACCTTTTTATCAACGGAAGAAACTTATTTCTAATTATTTTAATAGATTTTGTAATGCATTTGATTGATGAATTAATGGAAAAAATATAAAATAATTATAGAAAACAGAAATCTTGTTGGGGTAACCCAGTTACCCCACTTGGTATTTCGTGTATGTGAAAAACGTTGTTAGTAGAAGGGTTATTCACGTGCTAATGAATAATGTATTATTTTTAAACAAAAATGTTGATGATGCTTTAAATGACCCTAAAGATTTCTGCTACTGCAGATTTTGACAAAAGGGTCATTTCCATCTAGCTGTTAACTATGTTGTCAGTATATTGGGCCGAACTGATTCTCAATTGTGATATTCAATCTTGTTAATAGGTATATTGTCAACAAATACTTACCAAAGACATGTTATTCAGATATATGTTAACAATATACCTATTAACATGATAGAATATCACACTTGAGAAACAGTTCGGCCCACCAAGTATTTTATGATTCTATTACAATTACTATAATCATCATAATTTAATTATTCTATTACAATTTCTACAATCATCATCATAAATATATTTTTTTAAATGAGCATATGAACATTTACATACATAAATATATACATATATCTGAATAACATGTCTTTGGTAAATATCTGTTGACAATATACCTATTAACAAGATTGAATATCACACTTGAGAATCAGTTCGGCCCACCAATAATTTAATGATTCCATTAAAATTTTTACAATTATCATAACAATAATCCAGATAATAACCATATGAAAATTTGTGTTTATTGCTGAATATCCAAATTTGAATCCTAAATTTACAGTTCTAGTTTATAAAATCATATGAATGTACAAACATATATGATCAAAAATAAAAAGTTTGCAGTAGTATTTATTTTATGTAATTTCATTTATTCCCCAATCACTTGTTGATGGCATCATAATTGCTAAAACATGTTGTGAGTGAACAATTTTAAAAATGGTACTTAGATTTCTATTGTAATTTTTATATTAAAATATATTATTGATTGATGATTGAGTATGATATTTCCTATATTCTTTTGATATATTGTTTTGGAATTGTTTGATTATGTAGAGTAGGGACAAGCTTCGGTACCTTCACAATGTGTACATCAGTAGATGTACACATGAAACTTTGTTTTTATTGGTGGGAATGACCTTTTCTCTAAGGTCATCATAGATTTCCAAACCACCATCAGAGCGTTGACAATATGCAATGTAGTGCCCAATGCCACCAGGGACAAAAGGTGGTGAAAATGCTATGACTGATCCTAGAAATAATCTTTTATCAGATAGAGTTATAAACTTTGGTATATCCATAAGCTTATAAATGGCATTCGTAGTCTCCTTGGGGTGGCTGGCTGGTTGGGAAAGTGTCAAGGTCATCACTGGCAACTTCAATCATAATGTGACCATAAAGACCAAATTCTTGATCATGAGTTACAAGTCCATTGCATAGTCCCAGCAATGATCTATACTGCTCTGGCACATTCAGTGGTTCATGAAATTTGTTCATGAATAATGGTAGCTCGCTTAGCAGCTTCTTCCAAATGGATAATGCCATTTTTTGAAAGGAACTGCGAGTCAACCCTAACAAGAGGGAAACATTTTTTTGTTATTTTTTCAGAAAAATATGGAGTTGAACAAACTTTTGTTTCACAAAAGCTTGCTGTGATGAATTTTGAGACTATAATTGTTGTGGTACTTCCACACTTGATTCTTTTCAAATTGTGGTGAAGTTGTTCACCAGGATAGATGCCTTCAAGAATTCAAATACTTTGCCAATAAATTTTATGTTGGGCCAATCCCTGCACTAGATTGAAGGCAAGCTCCACTATTACATCTTTTAAATTCACGTGTTCAGCATATTTCTCACTGTCACACAAACTCACAGCAAGCCCTTGAGTTATGCTGCCAAATGCGCACGTGTTCTCTAACATAACTGAAACTGCTCCAAACTTTTGGGGCTTCAATTTAATGAAATTTCCATTCCTCATCAACATTATTTTTGGCCTACTCTTTTGTAAATTCTCCCTTATATGCATTATCTCTGGAAAAGGTGAATCATTAAGTTATTGGTGGGCCGAACTGATTCTCAAGTGTGATATTCAATTTTGTTAATAGGTATATTGTCAACAGATACTTACCAAAGACATGTTATTCAGATATATGTATATATTTATGTATTTGAATTTCCATAATTATGCTCATCTTTAGAAATTATATTTATGATGATGATTGTAGAAATTGTAATAGAATCATATGCTCCTGCCAGCACTAACAAAGCACTAACCAATGATACCATTTACGACCTTGTATTTTACTTAAGGGGCCGAGATCTGACTGGGTGAGGCAAAATTCACTGTGAAGCTAGCCCTACCAAAGGTTTTTTCATAATAACTCCTGAACGGGAAAAGCACAAACGATGGGGATTGGTGCTCCTGCCAGCACTAATGAAGCACTATCCAATGATACCATTAACTACCTAGTATCTTACTTGGGGGCCGAGATCTGACTAGGTGAGGCCAAATTCACTGTGAAGCTAGCCCTACCCATGGTTTTCTCATCATAACTCCTGAACGGGACAAGCACTAACGATGGGGATTGGTTCTCCTGCCAGCACTAACAAAGCACTAACCATTGATACCATTTACGAACTTGTATCTCACTTCGGGGCCGAGATCTAACTGGGTGGGGCCAAGTTCACTGTGAAGTTAGCCCTACCAGGTTTTTTCATCATAACTCCTGAACGGGATAAGCAATAACGATTGGGGTGGTGCTCCTGCCAGCACTAATGAAGCACTATCCAATGATTCCATTTACTACCTTGTATCTTACTTGGGGCCGAGATCTGACTGGGTGAAACAAAATTCACTGTGAAGCTAGCCCTACCCAAGGTTTTTTCATCATAGCTCCTGAACGGGACAAGCACTAACGATGGGGATTGGTGCATCTGACAGCACTAACGAAACACTAACCAATGATACCATTTACGACCCCGTATTACACTTCACTTTTTCACTATAACTCCTGAACGGGAAAAGCACTAACGTTAGGGTTCAAAGCACTATCCAGCACTAACGAAGCACTAATCAATGGTACCATTTTGAACATTAGTGCTTTCATGTGTGGGGCCAACTTCACGGACCTCCATGCAAGGACTTGCCTTTATGCTGAAGTAGCTTACATTCAGCAATCATATTTATTCAGACATACATAAAATGTATATGAATGCGTCAATTATAAAAATCTTAGTAATACAGGGTGACCACGGGAAGTATTTACATTTTGAAAACAGCAAAACGGTGTTAATTTTTCAAACAAGAAATTCATTTACTTTTCTGACATGTTTGTTAGGATATGCTATTCAATTCAACTTACTTAATTAACTTGCGAAAATAAGGTCAGGAAGGTGACAGCCATCTTCTCTTATGCAGTTTTCAATTCTGTTGGGGAAGCTCTGCCATACTAGCTGTAGTGTCTCTTTGGTGATTAGTGCCACCTCTTCACAAATTGCCTTCTTCAAATCTTCCAAATTACGAGGTTTGCATTTGAAAACTTTCTCCTTCAAATGTCCCCACAAAAAAAAAATGGCAGATGTTCAGGCCAGGAGAACGAGGAGGTCAGGGCACATCTCCAAATCTTGAAATGACATGACCTGGAAACAAGTTTCTCAGCAACGTCATCGAAACTCTTGCTGTGTGTGCAGTAGCTCCATCTTGCTGGAACTATACGTCCTGTTGCAAGTTATGCACATACCGATTCGCATTCACAGTCACCGCAACTCCATCTTCTTCAAAAAAGAAGGGGCCAATAACATGTTGTCTCGAAACCGCACACCATACAGTCACACGAGGCGAATGGAGAGGTTTCTCATGAAGCTGTCTTGGGTTTTCCTGTGCCCAGTATCTGCAGTTCTGTTGGTTGACTGTCCCATTTAGGTAAAAGTGAGCTTCATCGCTCATGAAAATCAGAATGTCAGGTTCATAGTGAAGGAGAACTTGCATTTGTGTAGCAAAATCCAACCGTTGGGGGTAGTCATTTTCTTTTAACTCCTGGACACACACAATCTTGTAAGGATGAAACTTGAGATCCAGTTTCAAAATTTTTCGAACTGACTCATGTCCTATGTGTAATGCAGATGCATGCCGTCAAGCTGAATGACCAGGACTCGTAGTCATTGCTGTTCTCACTCTGTCAATGTTCTCCAGACTCCTCACTGTTCGTGTAGCGCCAGGTGGTTTTTTCGCCATAATGTTTCCTGTGGTCCGAAAACTTGTAACCCATTTCATAATCGTTGGTCGGCTAGGTACGGCTCCATGCCTTCCTACGTTAAAATGAATGCAAAAATCATGCTGAACCGCTTCATTGTTTCTTACATAAGAATCGTACGTAAACACGTGATGTTGAACAGTCCACGGCTCCATTGCGACTGAAAAGCAGCAATGGTCACTGCTAGGGAGGTGAATGACCGCCCGCACATTCCCCCCCCCATTTGCCAAGGCCGAGTACAGTCGCATCAAAAATGTAAATACTTCCCGTGGTCACCCGGTATAACAAGTCAGTCAGAACAAAAAAAAAATATATATATATATATATAAATCTACATAACTTATACAATGGTCATCATGATTGGTTTTCAAAAACTCATCCACCGAGTAATACAAGTTATAGGCTTTTACAATAATTGAGAACTTATAAAGGTCAGTCTTGAATTTTCTCAGTTCACTGCTAGTGGATGATAGTTTTAAAAAGCATGGAAGTTTATTATAAAATTTGCACTCCGCATAGCTAGGCTTGCCCTAATAAATTGTTTACACCCATGTCGTCCATAGTATGCAATCTTACTTTCAGCATAAGATAAATATTTCACTGGTATGAAATGCTCTTGGAACCTATTTTGCAGCATAGAGATAAGTGGTTCGAGCTTGTGTAGTTTGTCTCTAGTATCTATATTATTATTGTCTACACAGTGAATATAGCTCATAATTTAATCAAACCTATTCCGTCTCATAGCATTGACTATAAATGGTTGATTCATATCAGGTTAAGAATTCCAATAGTATCTTTTACCAGGGAGTGTGGTAACCACTGAAAATTAAAATTCCTATAAAACATTTATATATTCTCTTTTGTTATGTTTGGGTTTTGTTGATTTTTGAAGAGTTACATAGCTTGCAGTTTCCCTTACCAGCATCTCATATACTGCATCATCAAAAAATAATTCAAACAACTCACAAGCTGAAAAGTCTCTGTATTTAGAGAAGTTGATGAATTGATGTTTTTTAACACTCACTCAAACTGGCAAGTCATGATGTTTGAGTTGACCAGAATGTGTGTGAATTTCAAAAGCACTTGTAGAAAAAACAACACAACCTGAACGCTTGGAATGGCGTCTCCTCGACAAGAATAGATGTCTAGCCACCTTCCATCATGTTAGCCAGCATAAATCTGACATAACTAAAATTTCCCAATCACTTCTCTGATGGCCTGCTAGTGCGCGTTTACCTTAAGGTAATGCTAGGATAATATGGGTTGTTAATAACTGTTCATGATGGAAAACAACATTGAAGAAAAAAGTTCACTATATT
This sequence comes from Nilaparvata lugens, assembly GCF_014356525.2. Classification (NCBI taxonomy): domain Eukaryota; kingdom Metazoa; phylum Arthropoda; class Insecta; order Hemiptera; family Delphacidae; genus Nilaparvata; species Nilaparvata lugens. The sequence goes on from NC_052508.1 coordinate 27,827,019, forward strand.
TTACATGGCATTGGCATGAGTAATTCAGTAGGCATAATGAAAAAGTTTATATCAATATTTTGTATAATCCTAGCCTGCACATTGCATCAAACAGGTTGTTCTGTGTAATGGAATTCAACCATGGAGAAATAATAATGGTGACACAAATTTCAAAATAGTGTCTTAAACCATAGTTGTGAAGCATAACTACTCAATTTTATATTTTTGCTTTATTGAAGAAAAGTTGTAAGCAATATATGGACGGCGGGAGAAGCCTCCACCAAATATGTAAGCAAGACAGGTAGAAGAATTTGTCTATCTGGGAACACTTGTGACAAGTAGTGGGAAAGTCTCAGAGGAGAATAACAACAGGATCATGGCGGGAAACAGGGCATACTATGCTAATATCAAGTTGTTCAAATCTCGATTGATATCTAGAGCTACGAAATTACAATTATACAAAGCATTGGTGAGGCCTGTGGTGAGTTACGGTTCGGAAACATGGGTGCTTACAGCTGGAGATGTGCAAAGATTGAGAGTTTTTGAAAGGAAGGTAGTGAGAAGAATCATGGGTCCTGTTTTTGAGAATGGTCTTTGGAGAGGAAGAAAAAATTTGGAAATAGAGCAGTTCTTAAACAATGAAGACATTGTGCGGTTTATTAAAGCTGGCAGAATAAGATGGATGGGACATATGGTGAGAATGGGAGATGAAAGAGTAGTGAAATGTATATGGAAGGACAGGATATATAAAAGAAGAAGAAAAGGTCGACCGAGAAATAGATGGACGGATGATGTGGAACGAGATCTGAGAACGCTTGGAGTTCGTAACTGGAGGGGGCAGGCCGAGGATCGTGACAGATGGAGAGGCTATGTGAGGGAGGCCAAGGGTTGCAAAGACCTGTAGAGCTGAGGAGTAAGTAAGTAAGTATAATGAAAAAGTTTATATCAATATTTTGTATAATCCTAGCCTGCACATTGCATCAAACAGGTTGTTCTGTGTAATGGAATTCAACCATGGAGAAATAATAATGGTGACACAAATTTCAAAATAGTGTCTTAAACCATAGTTGTGAAGCATAACTACTCAATTTTATATTTTTGCTTTATTGAAGAAAAGTTGTAAGCAATATATGGACGGCGGGAGAAGCCTCCACCAATATGTAAGCAAGATATGCCTACACCCAATATGTAAGGGGAAAAGAACTATGAATACAAGAAATGAACAGAATAACTAGAACTTTAATGAGTCTTTAACATATTTACATTTGAACGAAACAGGATTAATTTGATTATAAAACAATATTTTATATGAATTAATGGGGAAACACTCGCTTGCTGCTAATGAGGATTCAATGTTTGTGGTTATGAAGAATTTAAGAACAATGATTCAATAGTCACCTACCTTTTTGAAATAGCTTCCCACTTTGGCATCCACTGGTATTTCGCGGCGTTAATTATTAATTGAACATCAAAATAACTGATCTAATGAAATGGGTTCAGATCCCGTCCTATTCAATAATACAATTCTCTTTAAACTGCCCGAACTGCGACAGGAAAACTGTATTATAAAACAAGAGCAAAATCTATCCCCTTCACCAGAACAGCCGGACTTTACTCACAGTCCTAACGAACGAGCTCACACACTGACTCTCACACACACTCTCACACTGACCAAAAGTAAAATTTTGGGTATTAAATATAACTCAGTCTATGCCAAACATGAAAGCCATTTCAAGTACATATTTTTATCTGTCGCGCAAGCAGCACGTTTGTTATTAAAAACAAAAGAGAAGCTACATTAATTTTGACAACAAATGAAATAAACAATCTTTCTGTCGATGACAAAAATTGTTCAAAGACAAAAACACTGTTCATTAAACTTTTCCAATTTAAAACTCTAAAATCCTGATCAATATGAGATAAATATATGATTCATATATATGTCCCATATGACCAGGTGACAAAGTTCAATTCTCAACTTTACATGACATCATTGGTCACATCTAAAGCTAGGTCATGAAAAAATAATTCAAGTGCAATAGAGTAGCCTACTTAGTTTTTCATTCATTTTCTGTTTTCTTGCTTTTGTCTTCAAGGCTTCATACAGGGCCTTCGCCTCTCTAATCCAGTAGTCTGTATGGCTACGGCACACGTCTCTCCTACTTTCTTCAAGAGTTGAAGAGAAATGTGCTCTTCCAAACCTAGTTCTTTCACAATACCGGGTACTATTGACCCAAACACTTACCATTTAGGTGCTTCTGAAAAGCTCCATTTAGTTCGGGAAAATGATTCTCATTGTTACATAATGTAATAAAAATTATATTGGAGGTTCGGTAAGACAGACAACTATTAATTCCAATAATAGTCTTTATTCTACTGGCGTCTTTAGCCCAAAGTACAAGAATGATTTTGCATTGAAATTGTATATATCCCATCATTTAAGGTCTTAATACTACATTTACAAAGGAGAAGTGACTCATAAAAACTAACTGGGCCCTTATAACTACCAAATGAATATAATATAAAATAGGATTCATACCCAGTAATTCTTATAGTTTTGATTAAGATAAAGTATATTATAATCCATTGTAAATATTTCTTTATTAGTTTTTAGGTTTAAGTTTGTAATAAAGAATAAATTAATTTAGTTACATTTCATATATACTCAATATTTGTGCAGTTGCAGTTTATACTTAATGTTTTTGGTTATGTTATATTATGAATATTTATATTATTTAGTCCTATTTTAATTTGTTTTTATAAATATTCAAATATAATAACATTGATTACATTATTTCAATTCATTGCACTCAACTTGTAAAGTTATTGAATAGCGCCCGGTTTGAATGTTCACATGCCCCTTCTTCAGTTAAAAAAAATTGACTGAATTTTTTTTCAAAACATACAAGAGTTTGATTCAAAAGTTCCAGTATACTTCTTTTTCCGTTGAACGATATTTTTTTTAAGAAATCATATTGCATCAACATTGAACCAAAGGACAAGTAGACTCTTGAAGCTCATTGAATTGGAGAACCAACATGCCCATAGTTAGTTGTCATGGTGGCAATTTGATTAGCTGGAGAGACAGTTCTGGACTGCACGTTGATTAAACTAGTAGTTCTGTGAACAGTAGACCTCGCGCTCAGTAAGTTACATTGACATGTTGTTATGTTTTCTCAAAAATTAATAAATAATTTATCAATTTAAAATGTCTAGAAAAAATCCTAAATAAATATAGAGCTTTCTGTCCTATCGTACCGTGACGTGTCGTCCCGGAATGTGAGTGTGAGCACTGTTATCAGGTCTGGCTGCAACTGTCTACAACGTTGATGGAAAGATACATTTTCAAGATGTTCGATGTTTTTGAAAGGGGAGTATTATAAATAGTCAACTGTCTACTAACGTTGATGGAAAGATACATTTTCAAGATGTTCGATGTTTTTGAACGGGTAGTATTATAGTCCACTAGACAGCTGATTTATCTCTATATATAAAAGCGAAATGGCACTCACTGACTGACTCACTGACTGACTCACTCACTCACTCGCAGAACTAAAAATCTACCGGACCAAAAACGTTCAAATTTGGTAGGTATGTTCAGTTGGCCCTTTAGAGGCGCACTAAGAAATCTTTTGGCCTTATTTTAACTCTAAGGGTGGTTTTTAAGGGTTTAAAACTTTTAAGGTTTTAAAGTTCGTCTTTTAGCATGTTTATTCTTTCTTAATTATAATTGAAAAAAGGCCATACCATTATGTTAATATAGAACTATAATCTAGAGAGAGTACCTCTTCGAAACAGTTGTTAACTGGTAACTAAATTAATAAGTTTGTCAGGTTGGCATTAAGTTGAGTTGACTTTGTTAGGTTGGCACCAAGTTGAAGATTGAAATGCATTTATCGCGGAAAATTGATTGGGCACTGCTACTTCAATCATAGCTATTCCTGGGAATATTATATTACAAGCCGTTAGGCTCGCTTCGCTCGCCATATCCGTTTAGCCAGACGTTTAGTCTGGACCCCCGACTGGATCGTGCTAACATATGAAAAAATGCAGGCGAGCGAAGCGATCCTGCTGATCTCATTCTTGGACGATCCAGTCGGGCGGGCTGATCTCATTCTTGGACGATCCAGTCGGGTGGAGCCCCCTGGCTAGACGTATATGGCGAGTGAAGCGAGCCTGACGGCTAGTGATGAATAATTCTATAGTCTGATTTTTACTCCAATATTGGCGTATGAAGGAGGATCCTTTTTCCTTTTATATTTCATCCTTGAAATGCAAAATTTCCAAAAACCTTGTATATACGTCGACGCGCTATTTAAAAAGGAACATACCTGTCAAATTTCATGAAAATCTATTACTGCGTTTCGCCGTTAATGCGCAACATAAAATCATATAAACATTTAAACATTAAGAGAAATGCCAAACCGTCGACTTGAATCTTAGACCTCACTTCGCTTGGTCAATAAGTCTGTAGATAGGATTAACCATTATAGGCATAATCGGAACTGGAGTGGTGAATGTACTAAGTTCTCAACCATCATTATACAGCAACAGACAATATGGTAAGAAAAATGACTAATACCTGAAATTCTCAAGTTGCATATACCCATCGGTGGTAGTGTTATATCATCTGTTAATGATTGAGATCAAACACCAGTATACTAGGACGACGATCACAGAAACAGTTCCAGTTGGTAGACAAGACTACCGTGACGATCTTGTGTTCTCAGAGATTTTTTACGAGACAATGTTGTTGCAATAGTTGGAAATAGTTAATGACAATAATAACATTTAAGTAAGCAACGAATGTTAAAGAAGTATACTTTTACAATACGTGTTAGGGTTCTTTACTGATGAAAGATCTTTACTCTCAAAAATACAAAGCTGATTGAATCTAATCATATAAGATATCCATGAAAATTATACATACTATTTTCTGCAAACATCTATTCAACTTTATATTAATCACATCAAAAAACTAGTTTCAAGTCAAGAGTCACCCTCAAATACTAAAATTATTATATAGGCCTACAATCTCAAATCTAATTTGCATTTCGTACTAAACAAACAAGTTCAAGTTTATAGAAAATCAATATTATGAAAGAAAATAGAATTACATGTATTTTATATACTGCTTTACCTCAAGTAAATGGTAAACAAAATTTATTCCTGCTCAGCTTACCTATCTTTCATTTCAAGTATACAAACCATCTAGCTAATTCAGAATTAGTCAATTCACATATTATTCCATTCAATTAAATATCTTAGCTAGTTCATCATATTGATAACAAATAATTTTATCTACCTCAAGTTTTCAATGCTTGCTGTACAATATAAATTCTATAAGATACAATCTGCTTACTTGTTGTAAAGCTCTTCCTGGGGGAGTTACTCTCGCCTCCAAGGATAGGTCGATACACGTATAATGAATCTTGCACTGAGTCACCAGTATTGAGGTTAGAAATTTTGAAGATGCGTGCGTGGACGCTGAGTGAATACCGGGCTGATTGAATCACTGCAAGACTCGATACAATCATCTGAATCGCGGGAGGCATAAACACTTGCTCACCCTTGATTCTTCTTATGACAGATTGTATAATGATAAAAATTTTTAAAAGTAGTGTAGCGGTTGCTAAACACTGAATACGGATATCTTAAAGCTATTACCTGTGATGGAACAACATACAAAATCATACAGGTCGAGCAAAAATCCCAATGGAGATAATTTATGGGACTGTGTCTCTAATAAGTTCCGAAGGATTAATATAGGGTACTAGGACCAGATATCGTTTGGAATATACTTCGAGAACAGAGTCTTGTCGGGTTTTATGCTCTATTGTAGGAAATTATATGATCACCAGCTGCATCTGCTATACAGTCGATGAATTCGCTCCTAAGTCAAAGTTGGTAACAGATAAAAGCTGATGTATGAGCAGGTAAGGACAGAGAATAGATAATATCGATCTGACCCCACACACTACATCCACTTAGATCTGTTCCAATATCCAGGTTGATCCAATTATTTCAATGATCGTACTTGATCGGTTCTTGATAATATATAACGTGTCAGACACAATAATTGACAGGCTCAAGAAATAATCGAACTCAGAAGACGAATTGATAAAGTAGAAATATAATATAATAAAATATATAATTTGACAGTGCAGATTCAGAGCTTGGATTACAGGTTGAAAATAATTTAACATTAACAAAATGATCAAAAGTGTGCTTGTACTCGCATGACACCATGCATGATTCAACAGAATTTTACAATTGATAAATTTAACAGTTTTTTGAAAAATAGTGAAAATAAATGATAAAAGACTTTTAAAATTGCTTGGGTTCGTGGTTCTGGCAGCAGAGGATAGTTAATCAACTACAAGTTCTTATAAATTCTATATAGAATAAAATCTAAGATCTTAATGGTTATAAGCGCTTGTCGGCGTGGCCATTAATTTAACAAAGAAAAATTTTATATTTTTTGCACTGTTATTTCTTTTGAAGCGTAGATTGGGGCCCCAATGAAACTCATGTGAAACTCCTTGGCAGTCGTGGTTCCTTTAGATCAAATTTGTTTGATCGGTGGCTGGTCCAGGCTTCAGTCTCAGCACGTGTGGAATTATTATTAAATATCTCCTTCACCAAAATAATTAGGGAATAATTAAACTTGAATTTCTCGGATTATCGATTAATGAGATAAATTTACAAATAACAAATAAAATAGCCTAAAATATTGGCTCACAGATAAAACATACAAAATCGAACAAAATTTCACTAATGGGTCCTTGGTAACTTTCAACAGGTCTTAACGGTGAGGATTTTAAAAGGGAAGTGAAGTGTCTTCTTCTAAGCCTTGGGCTAGAACCTTTTCTCTGAGAATCTCTGTGTAATTAATTTGCATGAAAATTTGCCATTGGTAGGATGATTATGACGTAGGCATGAAGTCAGTGGCAAGCAGTAAAGTACAATTCCTTTAATTACAATAATAACTTAATTTGTATATTTTTTTAAATTGCTTAATTCTCTAGACATAGTTCCTCTATACAGTGTACATGCACTAGCATATATGATAAGGCAGGTTTGTTGTCTGATAACAGATTAACATAAATGATGTTTTCAAACGATCATCCCTTTTGGTGCTATTTCTATGACATATGATTGGCTTAGACTTGCCAAAGAGATTCATTCACCATGTGGTTCAGTTGAATCAATAATTTATAAATTAATATTTCTATACAATTCTTATTATGTTCGAAACTGTTATAATTAATTTTTGCTGCTCTTATCAATAATACAATATTCATGCTATGACCTAGTTAGTTACAATAACGTTTGACATTATAATGCAATTTTGTGAATAATAAATAGATTTAACAATAATACATATATTTTATTTTTCTATTTGAAATTCTTGGTCCTTTATCAATAGTTCTTAATTTTAGAAATAATATTATAGCTTGCATGAGAACTTGGTATGACATTTATAGTGTATTGAGTCAGTCAGCTGTGTGTGAGCTGCTACAAAACATCTGATTATAGTAAACAACAGTGTAACCTCCAAAAGTTCAATGAGCAATTCATAAATGACCCGTACTCAATTTGCAAAATAATTATAATTTTATTAAATAATTCTCTGGAAAAAATATGTAGTACAGAACGGCACTCTTATCTGATACTCAGCTGTTGATAAGAAATCCTTATCGCTCGGGTGCTAACTATTTGTTTAGTTTAGATCTTTCATTCTATAAGGGTAATTACAATTTTCCTAGCTAATTCTCTCCTTTCATAAGATTTATTCAAAAGATTCATCACATTGTTTTAAGAAAATCAATGGTTACATTCTTGACCACAATAACATCAGCCTAACAATACTATTTCTAGAAAAATACATAACATAGGCTTTTCCTGAATTCTTGAAGTATAGACCCACTTTTTTCGGTTTGCTATACAGTACACTTATTACAAAATAAATCTCATATAACAATGTTGGAAAAACAGTCCTACTGATATTCGGAATTCTGTCTTCTCATAATAATCATTAATCAATACACAATAATACAGAAATTTGCTGCCTTGCTGATGGTAAATTCCCAATCTATGCGACAGCTACCTTGATTATTTTTATAGATATAATCATTATTTATTATATTTACTTCAGGAAGCTACAAAATTCAATATTTTATTGACAGCAAATTATTTTAACTTACGTTGAATGATTCATCACCATTCTTTCTTTACTTTTTAATTATCTCTCTCAGTTCTAATTCATAAGTATGATAACACTCCTTTCTCATTCAATATATGATTCTTAAAACTATTGGGATAATTATTTCAAAAAATGATTAATATAAATTCATATATTGCGAATGTACAAAACTTGATAGTTCATCATAATGCAAAAAATATATATAATATAGTAGGCACACAGAATAATAATACTAGCAATCAACAAGTCGATTTGTTAATATAAATTCATACATTATACATAGGATTATTTTCTTCAATATGTGACTTGATCAGAAGGACTTGATGAGTCTCGTGGCAGGTTGGGTCGTAAAGCCAACCTAACTTGAGTAGACTGATTGGTGTGAGAAGCAGAATTTGATAAAAGAACTAAAAATTGTCTAGCTCTTACACCACAGACCCAACAAAGTGCCAAATTGAAATTACGACCGTTATTTAAATTGTAATTGACTCTGGAAGCTAGAATGTTTGAAAAGAATTGTAATTGTAAACCTGAAAATGTAATAGTTCTAAATTTGATACCTGTGATAATGATTTTTCTAAATAAAGACAAAGTTGTACAGAAACAATGACTGATTTTATTTTGCCTTTTTGTCATAGGCTTAGAATACTTCACAAACGAACAAAGAGTTTTACTGACAATGGAGATATAAAAAGCTAGTACAACAATAATTGCAGAAATTCAATAAATCAATAGATATTACAAAACATTTGCAAATATTTGAATAAGGGTTTGTATAGAATACAATATATATATTGAATATAGATATAGCTTTCAATGTAAAATATAATATGTAATTTGACTATAGATAGATGTAAACTTGATATTTATTGTTTATTTTCAATAGCTGATTTGAGCAATTCAATAGTCCTGAAATAAAATATTTAGAAACTCAATATATATTCAAAAGATAAGCAATTGTCTGTGAATTCACTTTCACTGATTCTTAAGATTTTTGATCCTGAGAAAATGATTGACAAAAATGCTAGAAATATTATACAGAATTGATTATTAGAATCAACCATGGATCATCAATAAATTCAATTTAAATCTCAACAGATCATAACAATACTTAGTATGACGTGAGAGGGCACCAGAAGCAACTTGGCTAATGTGCAGAACAGAGCAAAAAGACTGCTGTACTGTCTGATTAGAAATGATTGATAATTATTATTAAAACGTTGTAAATTCCTAAAATTATTCATATACAGAATTACTAAATGTGACTTCAAATTCTTGAAGTAGCAAAATTGTTGAACAACAGGCTTCCCAATGTTGTGGTAAAAAGAGAAAGAGACTCACAAAAAAGGGGTTAAGTAGAAGTTTCAATTCAACAAATAAGTAGCAATTTCAAAAGAATGAAAATATGAATGTTAGAAATACCTCTGTGTAAAAAGGGCCAAAAAATATTGAAAGTGACAAACTCATCTGATAAGCAATCGTTGCAAGTCAGACCATCTAACTTGTTCCCGGGAGGGTGCATGAGACACACACCAGTGACTTGGACCTGGACAGGTGGCAGGGCACCTTAGATGAAATCAGTGAGAGAAAAGGAGACCAGTGAGGAGGGCACCACAGACTAATGAAGCAAAGACTAATGAACCAATGAGATGAGCTCCGTCGACCAAAGAGAAGAGCGCCGAAGACCGATGAATGACCTCAGAGTGGATAGACAGGATCCAAGGTGGACCGAAACACGAAATTTGCAGTTGTTGGCTGGGATGGCAGGGTGCCAGAGTTCATAATATATGCAAAATATGAGATAATGGTTGCAGTTGGCACAAACTAGAATTGTCCATAATGACGGTGAAAACAATTTGATACAGTTCATTTGACACAGTTGAACAATTAGATACAGAAAGTTCTGAGCACACTTGAGAAACCAGATCACTGGATGCACACATAGATTGCACACGGGCAAGAATCGCACATGGGCGAGAACAGAGTTCATGAAATTTGAAGTTGGCAGCAAGGTTACTTTTCTGATTGGTTGAGAACTGGACTGGGTTAGTACACCCACAAGATCTAGAATCTTGGAAATAGTCAAACGACAAGGGTGGCTGATCTTCAATCCTGATGCTGAGAAAATGATTTCATTTCAATTTTCTTGTAAAAATTTGGAAACTTCACATAAGTGATGGTAGGCTCCAACAAAATTGAGACCATTTTTGGAATACATATCAGAAGGAAGACTTTTTCTTGAGACAAATCTGTTAAAAGCGGCGGGGTAAGCTGCAGTGGTGAGTTCAGAAACATACTCCAAGTGTACAGCTTTAACGGTCAGACAAATGAAAAGAGCTAAGTAGCCCTTAAGGTTCATACTCACTAGAACGTATCATACCATGACCGTGCCCATACCGACACATGCAAAAAAATATTCTTTGCATCATTTGATATGTAATACACCCATTAGACCGTTCCATCACCGGCCAAGCACAGAGCATGCCATGCACGTCCAGGTCGACATTTGTCGGCCAGTATATTTTGTCTGTGACGAAACGCTCCTTGCATGGTACGTGATGCCTGCAAACCCCGTTGTAACCGCGCATGCGCCGCGTTGGTAACCAGTGTAGACACCATTGTGCTAAAGTACCTAGTTAGTTGCTACTTGCTAGTTGTAGTAGTTGCTCTTTGTGTGCCTTTGTCATTTGTGTGCCTTATTATTAATATATTATTCATATATTATTTGGGTTTAACTTACCTTAGACAAACAGCTAGCTTTTCTTTAGGTGACAGACTGTCTCTAAATTGAGTGTTTCTCTTGGTTATATCATTTTCAATTTTTCTCAACAATTCATTAAACTGGAATGACGTCATACGGAAATATGAAAAAACTTTTCTTCATCATCCATTAGGTGCCCATATAATGTCCAATACTCCCCCTCAGTTTTCCGTTTTCTTAGAGATTCGTGAATCCAATAGCGCCTCTGAGTTCCTCTATTTTCCTCTTCCTCGTCCAAAATAATTGCAACCATTGCCAATTCTGTTAACGATAATCGCCTAATAGCCATATTTAAAAATAATTATGTGAACACTGATTAGAACACTATTTCACAACACCGCAAAATACGTACATCTGTTCACCGCTACATTCTCTTGCTAACTGACGCGTTCCCAGCAACTTCTGACCGGGCATCATACGCGTATCATTCGCACCATACACGTAATGTACTGGCATAGAATGCTGTTGATCCGTTGTAGTGGGCATAGTTGTTATTTTACGTGCCTGGCATGGTTTGACATGGTCCGTGTCTGGTACGTTCTAGTGGGTACGAACCTTTATACTGCTTAGCATTTCTGAGTGGACTGGATTTAGTGGTGAATGGACCAGCCATATCAACTCCAACATGCGTGAAGGCAGCAAACTGATTTACTCGAAATTCAGGGAGATCTGCCATAATAGGCTGACGAGGTGTCGCTTGCATACGAGTGCATTTTACACAATTATCAATGCAACTGCTTACAAGATTGCGCACTGAAATGATCCATAATTTTTGCACTATCAACGACTAAGTGGTACGTGGACTAACATGCAAATTTTCAGTATGAATTTGGCGACAAATAATTGTACTCAAATAACAACATTTTGGAAGTAACATAGGATGTTTACTACTGTACACGAGGTTAGACTTTCCGAGTCTACCGCCCACCCTGATCAAACCATTTTTGTCGAGAAACAGTATTAGTGAAGACAAATTCGGAGGTGGTGGCTTATTCTTTGACAATAGTGAGATAACTCCATGGAAATAGAATTGTTGAGTGTCCTTCACTATGACTGATAACGAGAGACGACATTCAATGACAGAAGGTGGTAACACAATATTTTCGACCAGCTTTGCTCTATGGCTTCGAAGATTATAACCTGATTTTTGACGTTTTGTTTTACAATTATTAATAAAACGTAGACAGTAGGCGAAAATGCAAACAACTTCATGAAAATTGGAGTGTTTTTCTACACATTCAAGTATACAAGATTTCTCTCTCAACACAGTGGTAAGGACTGAAGCTTGTGGTTTCAGTTCACTTTTGTCTTCCACCAAATCAACCTTTGAAATTGGCAAACTTTCAGGAACAACATGAAAGGACGGATGTCCATTCCACCAAATTTTGTTTCCAATTATATCCTTTGAGGCAAGTCCTCTAGAGGCCAAATCTACTGGGTTATGATCTGTTGTGACATGTGCCAATTTTCTGGTGAAGATAAGTCAAGTATTTGTATAACTCGATTACTTACAAAAATGTTGAGTTTATGGGCAGGAGTTTTCAACCAAGTCAATACTAGTTTTGCATCAGTGTACAAATATAAACAAGAGATGCACTTTCCAAAAGCAGATAATTCATTTTTATGTAATTTTGCAAGAAGCAGAGCCCCACATAGTTCTAGACTAGGAATGGTGTTCACTTTGACAGGAGATATCCTTGTTTTTGCCATTACCAGATCCATGGAAATGATCATTGGATGCTATGTGAAGATAGATACATGCACCATATCCCTTTTCTGACGCATCACAAAATCCAAGTAGAGAAATATTTATGAAGGTGGTATCAATGTGGTGAGGCACTTGAACATTTGTAAGGAGTAACATTGAATTAGAGATACTGTTCCATTGACGAAGCAAATCATCATTTAATGGGTCATCCCAACTCAAATTGGCCAACCAAATCAATTTTAAAAAATACTTGAATGTAAATATAATTGGAGCAAGTAATCCTAGTGGATCAAACAATTTCGCAATATAAGACAATATTGAACGTTTAGTTGGTTTTTCACTAAACAGAGTCACCACATATGAGAAATTGTCAGAGGATGGACTCCAATGGAAGCCAAGCAACTTGATATTCTGTGTTGAGTCGGAAAATGCTAACAGCTTTTCCAAGAAAAACCCTATCCCTTTTCTGGGAAAAGGGAAAAAATGCTAACAGGTTTTCCAAGAAAAACCCATTGAACTCCCTTTGAATTGGAGAGGATATTTTCAAATTAATTTCGCCAAAACTTTTTGTAGTGGCAGAACCAATACCGATAAACCTTTGCTGAGACATCACTGAGTTTAAATGTAGTTTATCAACTAACTTCTTGGTTACTGCTGTTATTTGTGAAGCAGAATCAATTATTGAACGAGCAATGTGAGGTTGGTTGTAGGAGTCAAATACAATAACTCTAGCAGTGCCCAATAAACAATCAGAAGAATTTGAAGCAGACAAAATTGTATTACTTTGGGGGCCTTTTCATTATTAGAAGAAGGCGAATTTTGTGAAGATTGTTTGAAGAAGCTTTGAATAATTCTCAGCATCTAACAAGCTATGATGTTTGTTCGAATTGCATACTTTACAACTTTTAGTAGATTTGCAAAAATTGCGATTGTGATTACCCAAACATTGGAAACACAATTTCAAAGATTTGATAACATTGTATTTTCCATCAATTATTGTCATGTTAATAAGTGTAGGACAATTGTATATGATATGATCAATTTTGTTGCATATTTGACAAGAAGTATTGGACTTTCTTGGAGAGGTCAATGCATTGTTGTTGCTTGTGCTTGTAACTAAGCTAGTATTATACACCTTCTTTGACTTTTCAGGAGTGGAATTGTTCGACGAATTTATTGTTTGTGCTGGATTAACCAATTCAAATGTACGAGACTTGCTGATGAGGAATTGAAGCAATGACTTAGTTGTTGGAATTTTATCTGTCGAAATAGAAGACTCATATTCAAATCGAGTTTTTGTCTCAAGTTTTCTTAGCATTATAGATAACAACATAAAATCAAAAGGGTCTTCAAGATTCTGACTTTTCAATGATTCAATTGCGGAAGAATTCACATCAACAAAATTTCTTATTGGATTATAATCAGCTTCAGTCATGGATTGGCAATCAAGAATTTAATCAATTAAATAATTACACAGTATACGAGGATTAGAATAGTGAGCTTTCAATTGCTGAAAGGCTAACTTATAACCATCATCTGAGAGAGGGATTCCATTGACCATATGGAGAGCTGATTCAGATAAACTATTATGCAAATATTGAAATTTTTCAATTCCAGACATTCCAATTCATTGTCATGGATTAGTGCCTTGAAATTATTGTAAAATTCACTCCATTTGGATACATTACCTGAGAATTTAATTAACTGGATTCTAGGTAATTGAATGTTAGACTTGACAGGAGAGCAAGCTTGATTCTTTGGTTTGGATAGGCATAGATTGACAAATTTTGATAGAGTTCATTGTATTCCAAGGAAATTTCGTTTGAAGTTTTATCTACAATGTCATAAATTATTGATAATTCGAAGGTTTGATCACAAAGATTTTCAAAATAGGAGAAGTCCTTTTGAATTTGAATACTCAAGGAGTCAGATATTTCAGTCTGGACGTTTTGCAAAGTTAGTGTCAATTTTTGAATGATTATTGAATGCTTGTTTATTAGCAACTTGTGTTGTAGGAGATGGTTACTTTGTACCTTTTGAGTTTCACTAACAGAATTATTAGCAAGGCTTTCAGTGAAACTGCTAATAGCCATGTTGCAGCTTTAATGTTTACAAACAATGAAACAACGTGAATTGAGTATGAGGTTAAGAACACTTTGAATCAGCAAACAGCGGAACACTGCTGTTTGGCAGTAAGTGATGGGTGAGGAAAGGAAGACACAATGATTGGAAGGAGCACTGCGTATCATCAGAAGGATACAGAACACCTTGCTTGTGATGTGAAGATGCAGCTTGAAACATTGCTGGACGTGGAGACTTGGAGCGTTGCTGGACGCAAAGATGTAGCCAAAGAGCTTCCTCTTAGTTGTATACTGGTATAACACTGAACTAATGGTGATACACATGGAGGGGATTGTAAACACATGTAATTCATTTGACTTGGAGTTGCGACAAATGAATGCAACATGATGGCATCCTTTTGAAAAATAGACATTTCAAAATTCAATAACTTCTGAACACACACAGAGATAATCACATGAAATAAACGTATTTCTTTGTAGAAAAAATAGATATTTCGAATGAGATGAGTCCCGAATACGTAATATGAAAAAAATAAACTCTGAAAATGTGAAGTCTGAGCATTCACAATGTGAAACAAAACTTCCCACTAACACTTTTATGAGCTGATTGATCCATCCCGGTTGGACCAAATGTTAAGCGGGTTTACGACGGAGGACCGAGAGTTTTCTTATAAGAATAAAATTGTAACTTTCAAAACAATATTTGAAATGCGGTTTTACCTGAAAGAGCAAATGAGCGAGCAATCAACACATAACCAATGACATCTGAATGTCAACTGACTGCAACTCTTGAAGAATGTCACAACAAGGTGGAAGGGTGAGGAGGAGGTAGGTACTGCTTGAGTCGACAGTCAATACATGCACTTGAAGTTTATGAGAATTCTAACCACTAATTAAATGATAATATATGTTCTACATGAATGATTATAATAATTATCAACTTACTCATTATGGATGAAATTTCTGTCAAATTTCAGAATAATAGTCGAAGCAGTAAGTTTAAACTTTTTGTGTTTCTTCACTTTAAGAGTTTTTTATAACCTCCAAATTGCTAAATATGGTGAGAAATCTCGCCAAAAGCCAAGAGGTGCCATTTTCATTATCAAATTATATAAGGTCTTTTAGATCTGTTCACAGTGATGTCTATTGAAACTTTCCCTGATGCCAAGACATTAGTTGGATAGAAACATGTATGGAAATGTACGGAAATATATGAATAGAGCTGCAGTGTGACTTATGTGTGATGCTAATTCGAGATATAGCTAAATGGGCTAGGGTAATTGACTGTGCAATGACCAACCATTTATGTAAGTGATTTTAATCTATGTCTCACATAGCTATGTTTCATTTTATGTAATGGGTCTGCAACTGGGCATCAGTCTGGAACATTCAAATCAATGTTGAGCAATGCTGAAAGGTGCTGGGCCAAGCCGAGTGGAGACCCACATCAAATTTACCATTAGTCTTATTCTTTTGTGAACTATAAAACATACAAGACTTCTTCCTCCCAAGGAGGCTGTACTTATTTGCCAATTCATTTGTTAGCACTTTTCCTAGCACCCTCAAAGTTGCTTCAAGTGCATTACCGCCTCCCAGACCCTTTAGATGAGTGATTTGAAACAATATGAAAGAGTAGGATATTCAATTATTGATGTATATAAAACACTTACATAGTGAACTTTATGTTCAGTAGTTCATAAAGCACATGAATGATTGGTCTTGAAAAGTTATGCAATAGAGCCCTATTGATTCAATAGTTGCTCGATTAATATTTTACAGTGAATAAGTGATAAAATAATACAGTTCACTTCGTTCTTTGAAGCTAGTATCAATGTAAGAATAATACAAATTAAAAAACACAGACCCTTTTGTTATCTGTATTTCAACACAAATAAAAAATGAAGTTTGGAAATGCCTTGATATTTCTTATTCAAAGGTAATTCGGAAATATGTGACAATGGGATTGTATTAAAACTGAGAGTTCTACTCAACTATTTTCTACTGTGCCTTTACCTAAACATTCAGCAGCAGTGGCGCAGTTGTGTGCCTGCACTTTTTAAAAGATGATAGATAAGATAATTTTGAATAAAATTTAGAATTTAGAAATAGGCCGACACATCTAGAAAATACCTGAGTCTATACCTAATTCATGCAGGTGAACGGGCTAGAGTCAAGAAAACTTCAATTAATCTTGCCATGCCTGATTTAATAGGTTTATACTATAGAATAACACTACAATTTGAAATAATTGAAAAATACAAACAGCTTCAATAAACATTGGCAACTAAAATCGAACAACAGAAACAACAATTTCATGTTACTTTGGTGACATTCTTCATCTGATTCGGGGGCGCATTACTATCCCCGATTAGATAGCAATACGTCACAAAACCAAACAATATCAGTCACCAAATAACAAGTTAATTTCAACATGGAATTACTCAAGAAAGAAAAGCCCGTTGAACCCAAGTTTCGTCGATAGTAACCCATATAACCCATTTCATAATAATTTTGAATCCCCACTTTTGATTGACATTCTCGAATGAACCTTTGTTTCACTACACTGCACTTTCGTTGGTCTGTATGTTGCTTTATCGTCGGGGTTACAGTACCTTGTTTTTGGCGGTGAGCTTTTACCGGTTGAATTTGGCTTGACGGCGACGTCCTCTTACGTCCCTAGACCTGTCGTCTGAACGGGTGTCTTGAAGCGGTGTTACATAAAGTTGCGGAACCAAAGGGGTGGTAGTACAAGAAGTTGGTTTGGGGACACACATGAACCGCTGTAAATAAATGTATTACAGCATTAATTTCTAACTCTTCCTACAATTCATCAAAGGCTAAAACAGGAGTTTATTCTGTTATTTAATTTAGATTTTATCTTGACGTTCTGATTTCATTCTCAAAATTTAACAGATTTAAAACAAATTTACTTGCCAGAGTGTCATTAATATACAATGCAACATTTATGAAAACACCCGTAATAAATTAATATAATGCTTTTAGAAGAATGAATACTTCATTAATTATGATGTTAACTTTTATATAAATCTTAGCAAAGGAATAATTTAGATTGAAATGATGCTAACTTATATGATATTTTTCGTTTGGTTTGCAAAATCAAATATAATTTTTCATATAGTAGCTCGACTAGTATTGTTGGAAACTTGTGCGCTAGCCAACATTTATTAATATTAATTTCATGGAAAAGAAAAACTTTCTTCTTTGTCTATTAAGATTTCTATCATAAAAATTTACTAAATTATTCGAAAGCCTTAATGACATAAGAAAACATAGTCTAAAAAAAATATAAAATTATAAAATGTCATAAACTCAATATGAACATAATCTTGAAAATTTCATTCCAATTTAAAGGCTATCTTCCTGACTTTCAGCAATACTCTACGATAATATATCTCCAGAAACAATAACTCAAATGTAACGTAACTGAAAACTTTCTATACTTCTTTAGAAAAAATTTATAAGTATCTTCCATCACTAATAAAATCAAAAGGATTATTCTCAATCAATATTATTAACTTGAAAAATAACAGGCTTTGTTGATAAAATCTTTTGATTGAAGTTTCAATTAATTAATTTCCCTAAATTATATTTTAACCTTACTTTACGTACCTTAGCGGTTATTTGAAGAAACAATTATTCGTACATGAAGAAGAAACACGATTAAACCTTTCAGGACATGGCACTACTAGTAAATTTAAACTTTAATAAAAAAAACTAGTTCCTACATTAACTATTTGTATAAACTTATAAACTTGCCCAAAAAGGGGGAAACATAGTGACTACATCTTTACTCTCGTAGTGCTCCTAGCAAAGTGTCCTCCAAAACGTAATCTGGTCTCGCGGTTGGGGAATCCCCCCACTACTGTATTTAGAAACAGGTCTCCTATTGGGCGAAAGGAATCAATTTGACCAATCGTCGCGTGGCTTCTAGAGCCTTTGGACCAAATAGTAACTGCAAAATCGGTAGTTTGTTATAATTTCAATGCTTGCTGTTTTCCAACTTATCGCACTTTATGTCGCGACAAGAAGGCTAAGTTTTAGAGATAATTCCATAATCTACATTCCTCGACGACTCGGAGCCACAATTTTTAAATATCTATCATGGGAAACTCGAAGTCACGGCCGTTCATAATAGAGAGAGAAAATAATTTTTTTCGCTAACTCACTTACAATAATGGCTCTAGTCTATTGCGTATTGAATTTACTATTATAACTTGGGAAAAGGCTTGAATTAAAAGGAGTGCTCGGCACACTCCCCCTCCTTCCGGTGTGAAACACGCAAAAAGAAATCTAATCAGGGTATGTTACCATAGAGGCATTCTGTATGATTTGGAGAGTCGAATTTCTGGATTGATAGTAGGATCCAATTTGAAGCGGGCCCTCTTCAAAAGAAATCCCTTTAATCATTCCGAAATTCAGCAAAATGTATAACTAATTGAGATTTGTGGCAAGAGTCTTTAAAACTGTGGCAAGAGTCAGGACAAAACAATATGGGCGTGTCCACCTTTTAAGTAGGCACTAAAGACGGACCGAGTATAATAATCTTTGAATACTTCAATCACTTTATTGAGTCCCTGGTTATTTTCTTGGCAAACTCTAACAAGGGAAAACGTTTAAAAGACATCATAGTTTTAATTGGTTCTATGTTACTCTGCTGTTGTAAAATATGAAGTAGGTTGATTATAATAGTAAAGGATGAAACTTTTTCACTCTGCTGAATGTATTGAAATCTAACTATCATTACTATAGAGTTGAGAGTGCAACATATTTTTAACAATATAAAGCAATTCAGTAGGCAATACTATTCTACATCGACTACGATTCAAAGATAATAATGGTTGAAACTGCAACGCTAGCGAGCCATCGGAGAGCAATGACACACGCTTGATGTACATTCCGTACCTACGAAAATTTTCTATCCATTATTGTATTCCAGCAGGAAATCTCTATCACTGAATTGTATTAAAGTGAACTAAAACGGAATCAGTTGAACTGAATAAACCTATGATAAGATTATAATTGTATTAATCATGGAAGGTAAACTAATAAAGAATAGGGATATCAACAAAATAATATGAAATATAAAGCGAATAGAATATAACATATGAGGCCTTAGACATTATCCTTATTATTTTATGAATGAGAATATATTTTATCTTTGTGTACTAACTCCTAACTAGGTAAATGTATAATTCTTAACTATGAATGGATGAGTATTAAGCTATTGAAAATGGGTATAGTATAGAATATTATGATAAATCGTCTTATGCTAAATAACTTATTATTTATTATTAGAGACATCACATACATACATTGCTACATAGGATATTATGACTGTTGATAACTTCAAAAATTGATCATCACCCGATTTACCAAACAATCAATTATCTACTACCGTGGGAAAACTGTACAATCATTTCATTTACCGCGAGTATGCAGCCGTGCATGAAATAAAATTAAACCTAATTCACCTTCCTAAATATATTTAATATTACGAAGTTAATAACATAATTTAATGACTAATCTAGTTGACTATTACTCTAGTCTACTATTACACTATTACTGATTCCCAAGTTCACTGACATTTCTAACCTTACTGGAGCCTCACATAATTATTTCTCAACAATAGACTTCATATCCAACTAGTTTCAATTACTCTACTAGATCTCAAAACATCCCAACTTGGAAAACTTGATTGCAATTTTACTATTCATCATTAAAAAAATTTATCATTTCATTAAAGATTTTCCTATTTTTTTTTATTTATTAATACTTTTTGACTACTTATCTCTAAAGGGTCCTACTACTGTTAATTACCTCAATTTAATTTTCCCAACAAAAATTCTATTTCCTTTTAGACACGAATTTTCCTACATATTTCTACCTTATATCCCCATTTAAATTTTTAATCAACCTTTCAACTCTCAACTACAGAATAATTTAAACTCATGCTTAACTCAAGAGATTTTCCCTTTTCATTTCAAATTCAAATAGAAGAATATCACTGTTAACTTTATTTTAATTTAACCCGTTCAGTACTGTTCCAATATTTATTTCTACTTTCACTGATAACCATTTTAACATTACCTAGGTACTCGAAAAAGTTTCTCTGTTATTTTATTTGTATACCTTAACTAATCACTTTAAATATTCATTGTCTAAAACCTTCAATTTTCGTTACCATACCAAATTTCTAAGCAACTTTGAACTCAATAATACCCTTTTTTTACCAATTATTACTTGTGTTTTTGCGGCTGACTTTCCTACCAAACATTAACGAACCTTTTGACTGGGCTTCCCTAAACTGCATTACGCTGATTGCTTTCCTTACAATCACTACGAAGACTCACTAAATATTCTAGATTTCGGTTTACGTTATTCTACTGACGAGCCCCATAACTCTCGAATGAACCAGACCGTTTACTAGATACAAAAAAAATCTTAGCTCACACCATCTTCGGTGCCTTTCGCTAAAATTAAACAATTCCACCGTACAAATTTGCAAGGTTAGTCACAGCTAAATTCCTTGATTTGTTACATGGACAACTTTCGGGCAGTGCTCCGTTCTCTCTGGACACGGACCTACACTCGCGCCGATTACCTAAATTCAACAACAACACACACAGGCAGGACATCCCCTTGTCCTCATCTAAATCTTGAGTCTCAACTAAACAAAAAAAATTCCCCACAGCCTACAGGAAACGTCACCAACACAACGGATCTTTACACTATCACTACGCATGCCTACCGCAAAAATCACACCAAAAAAAAAAATATCTCCAATAATAAAACTGATTCACCTTTTCGAGAATAAACATTACTGATAAAGGGACTTAACAACCTCAACTCAATCAACATATTCTTATACAAATTCCCAAGGATTTGATCATCGTTTCAACTTTAATCTACAATACCCAATTATTTGGTTTAAACATCTCAAGGCCAAAACTACTCATCAACTTTTCAAAACTACATATCAACAATAACTAATAAAACAGTTTCCTATTTATTCTCTGATTACCTTCGATCTACCTAAACTTATCAAAAAAAAATTTCCTATTTTCCTCAAACATTCTCCCATAATAATTTCCGAATTTTCCTAATTTACTTGGGTTGACCTTTAAAATCTCAATATTCACTTTCACTACTACTATACTATGATGATACTCAAGTACCCGATGCGTATACGAACGTATCCGATGCAGAATACGTACGTTGACATCACAATAATTTCTATCATCATTCACGGAATTACAGAATGCAAAAAATTTATTCAGCACTTAGAATCAGTTGTTTTTCACCTATGCTAGTTTCTTCTACTAATTTTTATTCTACCGTTAAACCTTTAATTTGTCAATAATCAATTTCAATAGGAAAATTCAGAATACTTTCAACTTAAGCATCAATGATACTTGACTTTATCTTTAAGCACTTCAAAAGATTATCATTTTAATGGTTTAACATAACTGAATAACTTTCCTGTTTCATCTACAATTATTTAAACTTCAGAAAAATTGGAGTAGCAACTATAAATTATTCATTCAACTCCAAACCTAAAATATTGACAGTTAACACGTTCACAGAATGAATTATTAAGTATAGACTCAGAAAAATTGATCTAGTATTATTAGAGTAAGTTATGGAAAATTTAATTTTTTTAGAAAATTTGAATTCCAGAGATTTAAATATCTCTAGACAGCAGAGTCGGCGCAGTTGTGTGCCTTTACCTAAACATTCAGCAGCAGTGGCGCAGTTGTGTGCCTGCACTTTTTAAAAGATGATAGATAAGATAATTTTGAATAAAATTTAGAATTTAGAAATAGGCCGACACATCTAGAAAATACCTGAGTCTATACCTAATTCATGCAGGTGAATGGGCTAGAGTCAAGAAAACTTCAATTAATCTTGCCATGCCTGATTTAATAGGTTTATACTATAGAATAACACTACAATTTGAAATAATTGAAAAATACAAACAGCTTCAATAAACATTGGCAACTAAAATCGAACAACATAAACAACAATTTCATGTTACTTTGGTGACATTCTTCATCTGATTCGGGGGCGCATTACTATCCCCGATTAGATAGCAATACGTCACAAAACCAAACAATATCAGTCACCAAATAACAAGTTAATTTCAACATGGAATTACTCAAGAAAGAAAAGCCCGTTGAACCCAAGTTTCGTCGATAGTAACCCATATAACCCATTTCATAATAATTTTGAATCCCCACTTTTGATTGACATTCTCGAATGAACCTTTGTTTCACTACACTGCACTTTCGTTGGTCTGTACGTTGCTTTATCGTCGGGGTTACAGTACCTTGTTTTTGGCGGTGAGCTTTTACCGGTTGAATTTGGCTTGACGGCGACGTCCTCTTACGTCCCTAGACCTGTCGTCTGAACGGGTGTCTTGAAGCGGTGTTACATAAAGTTGCGGAACCAAAGGGGTGGTAGTACAAGAAGTTGGTTTGGGGACACACATGAACCGCTGTAAATAAATGTATTACAGCATTAATTTCTAACTCTTCCTACAATTCATCAAAGGCTAAAACAGGAGTTTATTCTGTTATTTAATTTAGATTTTATCTTGACGTTCTGATTTCATTCTCAAAATTTAACAGATTTAAAACAAATTTACTTGCCAGAGTGTCATTAATAATATTAAATTTACTATTATAACTTGGGAAAAGGCCTGAATTAAAAGGAGTGCTCGGCACACTACTTAATTTTAGAACAATAACCACTGCCACCTACCTTAAAATAACCTTTGTATAAGAAGTATGAAGCCAATTCAAGAATTTCCACCCAGCCTATACAATAATGTGTACTGAATTTTTGTACTGTACTCTTATACATTCATCCTTCTATTGGAAGAAGAAAGATGGACGATTTTAATTCTTTAAAACTCTAGGTATAGTTCCTAGATCCCTTCTGTAAATATTGTACAAAATCATATAATGTGAGAAATCTATACCATACTTACACATTTCTTGGAGAATTGAGGGTTGAGGCAACCCTTTCCAAATGTGTCCAATTTATTCATTCTGACTTTCAAGAGGGAAATCCAAATTTATTCTATCTTCAGTTTCTGCTTCAACTCCCTTATTCTCCTCAAGTTGGTCTAATCTACTTTCAATGCTTTTCAATCTAAAAATTATTCCGTTGAATTTCCTCAGAACTTGAAACTCGAAATCTGTCAACAAGAGCAACATGAATAAAACAGCTTTTTTCAATTTTCATTGAAATGAATTTTTTTCTTTCAAAACAATTGAGGACATTTATTACTCAGTCTGGTGAAGCTCCTCTCCATTTTTTCTCACAATTCTAAAAAGTGAGATATTTTTCTTAATCTATTTGAATTCACAGTCAAATTCTCTTAATCATATTCACAGTGGAATTCAGTAAGTATCTTCATTATTCTTTATTTCTTTATCTGTCATGGAGAGCAACATAAATATTTAATAGTATTTCGTGATGACCAAATGAACTCTTTGCTCAAGTATTAGTGAT
Organism: Nilaparvata lugens; assembly: GCF_014356525.2. Lineage (NCBI taxonomy): Eukaryota > Metazoa > Arthropoda > Insecta > Hemiptera > Delphacidae > Nilaparvata > Nilaparvata lugens. Next base: position 27,851,291 of record NC_052508.1, read on the forward strand.
GAGAGGTTGATGATGAGTGATATGAACTACCCCTTGGACAGTTGCATCCAGTAACTAAACGTCACCTCAGAAAGAAGGTACAAAATATAGCTGGTGCCAAGAATTGAGGCAGCTTTTTCTTTTCCTTATGCGTTCCAACAGCTAATGTTTTTCTGCAGTCTGCGTATTTTTACCTGACCAGCTGACAAGATAATAGAGTTACGAAAATACTTCAGTTAGCTGGTCAAATCTCTGGCTAGTGAGTAGCCACTTATTGGAACGTACAAGGAACAGGCAGAAGCGACTCAAATTTTGGCACTAGCTCTATTACCCTTTTAAAAACCAACAGTATTTTACCAATTTGGTAAGTTCTATTAATAACTTACATTGTTTCAAGAGTACGGTACGTTAGTGATTTAACTCTCCTTAAGACAAGAATATTGAAAATATAGGAATAAATGTGGAAAAATATATTTTTTCAAATGGCGTACCTTTGTTAGAATTTCTTTTTCTTCATTGGAGATGCAAGTGTCTTTCTAGGAGATGCAAGAGCCATCCTAGGAGATGGAAGAGTCTTTCTAGGAGATGAAATGGTCTTCCTAGGAGATTCAAGGGTCTTCTTAGGCGATCTCCTTGGTGGCGTGCTACTTCGTTTTTTCTTTTCTGAACTTCTACTTCTGCAACTTGCTGTTCCCTCAGTCGATTTCGGGGGCTGTTGCAGGACTGGGAGCTTTTTTGATGGTACCAGCTTTGACGAAGGTGGTTCCTCATCACTGTCATAAAGCTTCTTCGCTGCCCTGTCTTTTCTCTTCTTCTTGCCACCTTCGTCTGACATATCTACATCAGAACTTTTTTCAGCCGCTTTCCCCTTCTCCACAGCCTCACTGTAGAATTCTGAAAAAATGAGGTGTACTCACTGTATAATCATACATGGAGCCATGAATTTAGAATAACCAACAAGAATTTATCATTAGGAAATAGCTGCTTCAAATGTTTGAAAATATTAAATGCATGTGATGCAATTGGAAATATAATACAAGTCTACATTATCATGTGAAATAATCATTATAGTAAATATTGTCATTTGAAAGATGAAGATTTTTTATTTGAATGTGATATGGCGGAAGGTGTGGCTCGTTCATCAATTGGGCTAGTCAGTCGGGTCGAGTGAGGGGTTTGTTACCACTGTCTGAAAAAAATGGCTTTTGGTGGCCCTGAAAAAGGGCCAAGTTTGTTGCTGGTGGCCCTGAAAAGGGACCAAGATTGTTGCTGGTGGCCCTAAAAGGGACCAAGGCAGGCAAGATGTTTAGTAGTCGTCGACTGGCGCGATACCACGCCGCGCGAGGGTCCCGGGCAGGTCCGTCTGGTGCGAGATCAGGCCGGCAGGGGCTCAAGTCAATGGTTTGCAGTCTCCACTCTGGTTTACCCGGGCTACGGAGAGGGCTGACCGGGTGATCTACTAGCCAGAGGTCGTGCCGAATCTCCGCCGGGAGGACCTCCTCGACCACTTCCTCGTTTAGAAGGGGCCTTCGGTCAAACCCCGGGCAGGCAGGGTCGTAGGCTTCTGCTGCACACACTCCGATTTCGGTTCGGCACCCAACCCGCGCATCCAGAACCGCGCGCCAGTTGTTAGGCTGGGGCGCTAAGTCTTGGGGCACAGCTGGCGCGGCGGTGGACAGCCTCAGCCTCTCCTCCACCTGGCGAAGCCAACGTAGGGCCCTCCTCTTCTGGATTCGGCGGCCGGCTCGGTTCCTCCTAGGCATCGGCTGGGTAGTAGACAAGGAAGACACCTCAGGTTGTGGTTAGTCTCGCCGTGGTTCCCTCATTGGCCTGCTCGCTGCTCTGCTCCTGGTCTCGGTAGTGGTCTCGGCTGGTAGTGGTCTCTGGTAGTGGTCTCGGCTGGTGGTCTCTTCTGGCTCTTCAGTGGAAGGCTGCTAGTGAGCAAGTGCTATCGAGGGTAGCTGAGTAGCCCCCTTTTATTCACAGTCCCCGAGTTCACCTGCGCTGCTATTGGCCGGCGGTGCTCGGCCAATAGAAACGCAGGAACGGGTGGCGGCGACTGAGGCGCACCCTGGTGGCGGGTGGGTCAACCACTCATTTGGTTGATGCGTGGCGTGGGGAGCAGAGCAGAGCGGCAGGCTGAAAGGTAGCGAACGCGAGGGAGGTATCAAATGTCAACAACAATATTGGTTGGCTCTTGATGAAATACTTTGGTAAAACCCATCTTTTTCACTATTGAACGAATTGTAACTCGAAAATTTTCTGGTAATTTTCAATGATAGAATCATAATGCCACGTTTACACTGGAGTGTTAATAACAATAATGTTAATAACTCATTATTATATATAATCATATATTATATTATAACATATTATATAAAAGTTATTAACAATTTTGTTAATAACTCCGGTGTAAACAAGGCTTTATTGATTGAAATATTGAGTCGTTTCCAAACTTTTTACCCATCCTGTATAGATAATGCTTGATAAAGAATACTTTTCTTACCAGTTGGATTGCCAAATCTTCTGAGAATCTCATGCTCCTTCCAGTGTGGTTGAGGCTCCTCCTCCATGGAAATCGCCTTGTTCACTCTAATCTGATTAGTGTACGTGGGAAATACACAAATTTCACCATTTATCCATTTCAATGGAACAGTCTGGATGCCATCGTCGAACAGGCACACTTGAAATGGCATTTTGTAACTGTGGTGACCTGCTGATGGTACATGGAATGGTACATGGTTATCTTAACAATGGTTATTGATTGATTATGTCTTGCATTGCAGAAGCATAATATGGACATTCCAACTGTATGTTTATGTATTTGGATCAAATAAATACTTAATCGATTAAATCATGTAATTTGTTTATTCAATTACAAATAATACCGCCTAATATGTGGGTTATCTCACTATTTGACATAACCTTAATTTGGACTTTAATTATAAATTGGTTGAGGAGCAATTTTAGGCATTATGCCAGTTGTACTCACTTTTGTATTTTGATTGATTAAATGATCAAATGATTTACCACAATCACTGCCAAACATGGAATGGAAGTAATAAGATATTGCTCGATCAATATTGATAGTCTGATCTCAAGAGGTAACTACTATCCAATATCATATGATTCGCACATCTATCCTACAAATTGATTTTTCCTCTAATATTTTCAATCTATAGATAAATTTGATAATAATAAATGATCATGTATAAATAGGAATGTGGAATGTGAAGTGAATTAAAATTTTGTATGCAAGACAGGGATAACCAGAAATGAGTCATTGTGTTTTGGAATTTTCCACATTTTCGAAATGATTTCATCTGTTTTCCAATTTTTTACTGTTTTACTGAATTTTACATCAAAAATGTTTATAAGGCTTGATTGGCAAGGACTTGTGAAAAAGTTTTCCTTTAGTGAGTGGGGACTCCCAACAATTAAGTATTGGTTTTTCATGACAACTATATTTAATATTTCAACTCTTGTACCATCCATCAACATACAGCAGTTATTTTTTCCATCTTCAGTCTTCAGTATGAATTTTTCAGTCTCAAATATTTTAAACTGACTATCAACCGAGTCCAAATGCACTGGTAGAGGTCCGCTATTGTGATTGTGCAACAGCTTGGGAAATGTTTGATTCTCTTTCTCCACTGAAATTGCACTGTTCTCTTCATGCCTTTTTGCCAGCTGCTGAAGGGGCTTATCACTCTTTCTCATTTGTTTTTTTATTGTCATCATATAGTTCTCGAATCTGAATGCACTTACATTATCTAGACAGCCATATCTACTCACATCATCTGCCAGATGATTTACCACAGATATTTTACTGCCAGACAGTGCATGTATATTATGCGACCCAAATTGTTTGCCAATAATGATGAATGACGATACAAAGTGTTTTAACAATTCCCTAGCATAATCCACATTCTCTGCATTAGCCAAAAGACTTGGACTAGACAAAATTGTAATTGCCACATGGAGATGGAGTGTTAATGCATTCAAATAGACATCAGGACGTACTTCATTCTGCAAAACAAATGGAGCAACATACAATATGAATTGTCTGAACTCAGTGGCTCTCCATCGCTTCCACTGATCTAAACTCCTAGTTTCCCGTATTCAGAAGGTACTGTATCTCTCAGGTCTTCCAGCATTGAGGAGATTCTTTTAATTTGTGCTCCCGAGATCCTTACAGTTAAAGGGCCTTTAATAAATAAAGTTATTATTTTCTTGACAACACCCAGACATACAAGGTGCATGTAGTCATAAGGTACATCTAAAACAAGATCAAATCCAGGAACATCTTTCAATATTGTTTCTCCAATGTTAAAGTTATCATCAGCCTGTGCCACAAATGACTGATGACTTCTAGGTTCTGCTAAGCTACTGTCTGGGAAGCAGACCCTATCATTTGAGTACTCCCCATGAATGGTACATTTTATGCAGCTGCCTGAATGACCCTTAATACTCATAACAAACGATTTTGCTGGTGAGTCACAGACTAGAGCATATAGATTAACATTGTAATTCTTACTCTATCCAGTGAACCCATTCAATACAAAAGTCTTGAGCTCTTCCACTGTTCTTTGCAAAAAATTATTTCCATCTTTTGGTTTTTCTGTACCATGATATGCACCACATAGATACACTTTTTTCAATTCGGTCTCTGAGAATAGAATTGGCCAAATACAATTTGAAGAAGATTTTGAAATGGGCAATTCATCTATGTTCAAAATGAGATTGATGGTGTTGGTATTGATATCATTCCTCAAATAACAATTTGAAATATCTTTTAAAACTTTATCAACTCCAAAATGATAATAATGACCATCATCCAATTGATTAATTATTACATCTATCGGTGTATGAAACAGAGTTCTTGCATCACAAGGGAGTTGAAAATCGGTGTGATTATTCAGAGTAGCCAATAAAAAAGACAGCACATTATGTGGAATATTAAATTTCGAAGACCATTCAACCAAATCTTTTTTGAAAGCAGCTGTAGGACTAGCCGACCTCTTGTCTAAGTTGGAAACGTTAATAGATCATCATCCTGCGCAATAGGGTTCAAAAGTTCAGAACTGCTGCTACCACTATCACTACCACTACCACTACTATGACTGTTCAATGAAATAAATTCTTCTGATGAACAATTTGATTTGTGTGCTATGTGATCAAATGAAATGGTGTGAAAACTATGTGCATCAGTTTCCAACTCCATTGGTATGGGGTCAGCATTTTTAATTGTTCTAATAGGCCTACCATTCTCAATGATTTTATTATCAGACGAATCTGCTAAAGATTCACTTCTAGTAGAATTTAGAAGTTCATTTCTAACAAATCGCCTCAAATTTTGCTCTGAATATTTCTTAATTTTTTTTTCTTTTGATCCATCAGAACAGGACTCTCACAACGAACTGAAAGTGAAAAGTAAGTTTCATAGTTCACAGAAAAATTATTAGCTCAAGACCCTGTCCTAGTTGAGATTGGGTAATTGGGTGTATGGGTAAATGACAACAGATTAAGATAATTTTGTTTTTTTAATAAGCAAATAAGTGGCTCAAGTAGACTATACATTCAACAGAGTGAGACAGCAGAAGAGCTTACTTATTTGCTTACTTGATGAATTTAAGTAGTAAAACTCTGTAGGTACCTAATCAAAGAAGTTGACAAACTCTCAATTAACTTTGGGCACAATAAAGTGAAAGGGTAGTCTATTCCACTGCAAAACAATCTTGCAAGCAATCTCAACTAGGATGGAGTTTTAGGAAATATTTTTAATTTAGGCCTACAAAATGAGCCCTTTCTATGGCACGTGGACAAATGGTGTAGGCCTACACAGTTTCATTAGCCTGAAACCAACATTGGTAACTGAACTATAGAATTACTGAGAATGTAATTTCCTAGTCAGCTATACCCACAACAGTCTTATAACTTTCTTATTTTGAATGTGAGAGCACCCATCAAAAACAGCAAAAAAAAATGCCTGGAATAAGCACTTTCCTAATTAATTAGAATAGATTCTGTTGATTTATGACAAAGAATTTTAGGACAGGCCTAACCTAACTCTACTAGAAACACCAAGCAAGATAACAATATAGTTCTATTCTTCTTGCACATTAAAATAATATTATGCTAGACTAGGTTACATGTTACTAGGTTACTACCCTAAACAGAACTGCGGGGTCAAAAATTGTCTTCCAAACATTTCCGTCTATAACGTTTCTTTGACTGGACTAGAAGGCAATTCTCTCGAAGTTATTTCCTACCATTCAATGAAGAATTTATTGAAGTTTGCAAACTTTTTTTACATTAGATCTAATGTAATATTCAAGATGGTGGCTGAAATGTTGTCAGAAACAGTTTTTTTTTCGAGATTTCTCGAAAACGGCTCCAACGATTTTGATCGAATTTATACCTAAAATAGTCATTGATAAGCTCCTCTATCAACTGCCACAAGTCCCATATCTGTTAAAATTTCAGGAGCTCCGCCCCATGCAAAGTTTGAATTTAGAATCCCAATTATCAGGCTTCAGATACAATTTAACGAAAATTGGAAAAAGTGGAAAAGATTGAGCATGAAAATCTCTACAATTATTAATGTTCAGTAACATTTCCACCTAAAATTGAAAATAAGCTCGAAATTCGAAAAATTGTTGCAATTGCAAACTGTTGATTCTATTAAATGATTTACTATGAAGAGGTAGCAGACCTTGTGTGTCTCCAGCGTTATTGTCCAGTCACCAGCTGGCTCAGATCTTTGAATAGGAGACTTGAGATGCGCGTGAACACTAACGTCAGGTGATCAATTTTCATAACGGCAAGGAAAGTTGTGTGAGTGCGCCACACCAGTTTCTTTTTCTATATTTCTTTGAAAAATAAAATGAGATGTTTATTTATTTATCCAAGTTTCAAAAGTTTAGGTTTTGCTTTGGATAGGCCTACAAGGAAATCGAAACATACTTTCACAAAATAATTGTTAAAAAATAGTTTGGAGAACATGCTCATTCCAATTAGCCCGCTTCAATCATATGTCATAATTTATAATGCCAACAACACAACAGTAGAATATTGAGAATTTCCCTCATGATTATTTCTTAAAGTCCTCGACTCAAATAAGTCAAGAACTTAATAGACTCGGAGTTTAGAAGATGAAACCGTGACTCAGAAAGTCGATCCATTTAAATTGGCTGCCATTTCACATTTGTTTGAAAATGAAAATCTGTCTGATTTCAGTTATGAAAGCAAATTTTCGAATCAAATATGAAAAAATATATTTTATTGATGAATTCAATTAATTTTACATAAAATCTATTATTTTATCAAAAAATGAACACCATATTGGATTAATTTAATGAGATGAATTGAGTAACAGCTGTGTACACTCTGTGGCAAAATGGATTCAAATAATAGGCTTGCATAGAGACTTGACAACGTTGTTCTCCTATCTTTCTTCACTGCTATTATGACGTGGACCTCACTATAGATAGCTCACTGTAGATAGCTCACTGTAGATAGAATACCTATTCAATCAATACCCAGCCTCACACGACCTCTAGGCCTACCCAATGCGCTTTAAAGAAGTGATTTCCACACATTCTCTTGCTAACCATAGCTTATATGAGCTGTTGTTACAATTCTGTATAGGTAATCAAAATATTACTGATATTCTAATATGGATGTAGATTATATTTATTTATATAAAGAGCCGGATAAAATCAAGGTTGTAAGTCACATAAACATGATTTCGAGATATTTAAGCCTAAAGTTGACACAGCTTAAAAATGTACTTATTGATACATTGATTTCAATTGTGTTTCAATTTGTTGTTGATGATCCGAATTGAATTTAAATACATTTTATTGCAATAATTGCAATATCAACCTCAGAAAATTCGAATTCTTCAGTGAGAGTATTCTTATAGTAGTGTGTATGGGTGATCTTTAACAAGGCGGAACCACTGCATGTTCCGGATTCTGTTACACTGTCTTTTAAAACTGCATTCATTGTTTCAATTGAATAAAAATCGGATGTTTTCATCCTATCAATAATGAATTTACGACTGGATTGCGCCACCACATTGATCCAGTCTTCTGGTACAAATACATTTTTGGTGTTTTCTTGATTTTTCAATCAGACCAAAGTCTTGATCGCATTCCATAAATGAGTGACCTGATATCAAAAATTTATGATCAATCTGCTGTATGTTTATGTTTTGAAGAATGAAAATCCAGAATTTTATGATGTTTTTGATTTTATTCTGTCCACCAGCATTATCACTGAATGCTAACAAATGTGTTATAGTGCTTGGAAGGTTCCGTACGTACTTAAGGAGACCCTATTCCTGAGAGCCTCGTTGAGCTTCTCCCTCATGCCACATGAACATAGTAGCACTCACGGTATTTAGATGAAAACGGTAGGGGTCACGCAGTTGTGCGCAGTGGCCAGCCAGCTAGATTGTGTCATCGCCACCAACCGAAGTTTTTAACACCTATTGGCAATTTATGAAACTTATTTGTTAAAAACAGATGATTGAATATAAGATGACGTCAGCTGCACCGGAAATTTAGCACAAACATGCGCGTGAGACCTACCGTCTTCTATATACCGTGGTAGCACTATCGTCCGAAAGATCATGAACTCCAAAATTATAAACCCAGAGTTGTCTCAAATAGTAAACTTTGCTGCATGTGAGTAATGGTGTAGGCAATGTTTTCTCCAAATCAAAACATATAGCTTTGATTTTTGTTGGATTTTCTTTTGCCATTTGTATGGCTTCATTTTTAGCAGTTCTCGCCTTTTCGGCTTTTCTCAAGTGTAACTCCTTCAACTGTTTGCTATTTTCAACTATATATTTTGATCTTCACTGTGCAGAATTTTGTTTGTAGTATATCACATGTTGTACATGTGTCAGAATGAGGCCGTTTGAATCGTAAATTAAATTTTGTGTTGAAAATATGTGTAAAATGTCTCCTTAACAGGGTTTTCAATTTGGTGCTCCTTGCAGTGTTCTAAATAGAGTGTGAACATTTTATGAATATTCAGCTCACCACTCAAATACTTGGCCTGGGGGTTCTTCATACGAGAATAGTGGCTAGAATAACTTGGAAATGATTTAATGTGCTCAATGACTATATCAATATCCAACTCAGGAATTTTATTAGATGGGACATGAGTACCCCTTTATCTTTTGGGGAGACTCCAGTGGTTTGTCGAGATTTCAATACATTTCATTATTGAAAGTTCTTTTTGGACATGTTGTCTTCATACAAGAATTTATGAATGCAGTTTGGAGATTCCATGAACTGAGAGCCCAGTAATCATTGAAAATTTCTTTTCTTTCCTCCTCAGATATACTTTTACATTCATACCTGCAATTATGCTCAAATGGTTCGATCATCTTTGCTGGAACCTGATGGCCTTTATTATCTATGTACGTCCTACCTTCATTTCGTGCTTTCTTTGCTTCCAGTCTTTTCCAATTTGATTTGTTTACAAGTCTTTTTCTCGTCCTTTTTACTTCTTGGATATTCAATCCTGGTGCAATTTCATCTGAGTCCTGTTCAGTTTCAGGTATGTAGTCTCTATCATGGTCAGAGTCATCAGGTGGATCTGAGAAAAAAATATACAACAAATTCTCTGATTAGTTCCTTGTAACATTCAATAAAATCTATCAGTTATTAAAAATTTAATTTAATACAGTTTTCTGTATTAATTCCGTAGGGTTTCCAGACAAAACATCGACTTACAACTGGTATACCCAATAGTTGAGAAATGTAATGCTAAACAAGCACCAAGTAGCATTGCAAGCAAACTAAATCATGCCAAATAATTATTTTAAGTAGGATCTGTAATAAAATGTATACTTTTCATGGAAAAATTTTGTAATAATAATGCTTAACCAATCAAAATAATTATTATTAGTTATAGTGTTCAAACATAAAATTAATAATACAGTTTCATGTCAGAAATTAGTGATTGGAATTAGTGATTTAAATTAATTTAAATTTGGTACATGTTAAAAAAAACTCTCACCTTCAACATCACTGTAGTTTAATTCGTCATTCTCTTTCATGTTAGTACGCCTTCTTGCTTCACAATCTTCCATTAACTTCAAAAGTATCGAGATTTCAGTTTAAAACTAATAACTTGGAAGCCAAGACAACAATCAACACGTTTCATTCAGCAACTCAAAAACAGTCAACTGCAGTGAAGCAAAAGCCGATGTGCGACAATCTTGGTGGCATACGGGTGTAACTGCTCTCTGCACTCACATCCCTCTGCTTCCAAACTACAGCGTAGTTTCATTAGGTAGTTTTCAAAAATGATACTAGATGTCAGCACAGATCAATAAATGCAGTTATATCTCTTTGGCACTAAACAAAACAGCTTTCATTCTACACATCTATGCACTTATTGCAATTTTTTAATTTTTGTCACTTACACCCCTTTGCTTCTGATGGCCTCAATTATAATGCATGTTTATATTATTTTGGTTTTGTTTTTGGACTTACATCACCTCACCAATCAACAATTGGTTCAATGTAATAAGTCAAATATTTAAAAATGCAAAAGTAATTTATTTTGATTACAAAATTTTGATGCACACTACGAGTTTGCATAAGTTTTTTTCATTGTCAGCACCCTCATCATAGCCTTCCTCTTCGTCAATAGCAGCTAGGGGCCAACATCTTCAGCACCTTCAACAGTTTCAAGGGTACCGTAATGAAGAAATAATGAGCCACAGAAGGAATATACAGCAGAAGGTCTTGCATGTCATTCTCCTTAGCAGCAGTGACAGGATGGTGAAAGAGTCACTCTTTTGATATCTCAGCCACTGGATTCTCAGCCAATCTATAGGATTTCCTGATGTGTCTTTCTTTCTCCTTGTTACACGTTTTTCCAAACTGGCTGATGAAAGAAACTCTTCTCCAGTCATTTTACTCAAGTGGTAAGGATCTTTCTTCTTAGCCCGAATGATTACTCTATGCCAGTCATCTGGGCAGTAGATTGGTTGAGCTTCACTATAATTTTCTATGCTAGCAGAGTCACCGTCGTTTGCTAGGCATTACTGGCCACTCTGCATAAACTTGTGATAAATAAGTTGTAGATTTCTGTTGTCATCTTGACCCTGAAGAAACCTCATTAATACGTTGTCACTTAGCTCTGAATCCATAACTAATATTACTAAACAAAAGTAAAGTCCAAATAAAGTTTTGAAAATTGCAAATAGAAACAGCATTAATAACCTCCTTCACTCTGTTGTTATCCACTAGCCATTATTGTTTACTGGTGCAGCGGTGTAAGTCCCAGATACCACTTTTACTTTCAACAGACAGCAGCTGTTTTTGTTGAATATAACAACAAGCTGCACTCTGTGCTGCTGCAGGGTGAACTATGACTTGGGCCACTATTTCATTCAAAATAATATGTTTATGAAATATATGTTTCTGATTATATCAGATCAGAGATTCCGTTACCATGTATATCTCCATTTAACAAAAAATGGACTTACACCACTTTGATTTCAACCGGTTCATATATTTAATAGAGATGATATTTTAATAAGATGTATGGATGTACTCAATGTGATTCAATGTACATTTTATATAATTTATTGATTTTAATGTTTCAGGAGCGTATTTCCATTTCAATATT